>NC_058414.1:82262888-82370372 GCF_002201575.2 Neomonachus schauinslandi
CTCTGCAGGCTGATTGGGAAAGGCCAGGACAAGTTGAGAGAGAGGAGTAGTATCTGTAAGACCCTCATCCCCTGCCTGACTTTCGCTTCCCTTCCTGTGACCCCTTGCACCGATCTGGCCCTGCACTTAGCCCAGGCCCAGAATGTGCCACGCTGCCTAGAGAGGAGAATGACTCAGACCCCACTGCCTGCCCGATTGAAGTAGTTCCTAAGTGAAGAAACTGGACAGAATCCAGACAAGGGAAAGAAGGAGCATGTGGGGAGGGGAGCAGGACAGGGACTGAGTATATTTCTGGAGGCCAAGGCAGTCCAGCCCACTAAGGAAAGGACTACAGGCAGTGAAACAAATTCATGGCCACCACACCTTCCCTCCCTCCTGTGTTCCCAGCCATGGAGAGTGAGCTAGGGGCTGCTCAGGTTCTCCCCTCTCCTCCTTTCCCTTCTCCCCTTCCTCACCCACCCACAGCCCGTCTGGGTGGGCACTGAGGTGTGTGTGTGTTGCCTGGGCACGGGAGCTCTTCCTCAGTAATTAGGAAACATGCAAATTAACAGCCTGTGCCGTTTGTATTAATTTGGTAAATAAGCCAGAACAATTTCATTAGTGGCACATTAATGTGCTTGGGAGCAGGAGGACGTGTCCCACTGTGAGGAAGCAGGGCCCGCTGGCTGCCCCAGCCCGCAGACAGGCGGAGTCCAGTGTGCCTAGCTGCTCTCAGACTGGGCACGGCTGGCTGGGCTGCACTCCCCCCGCCCCCCACCTTTGGCTCTGTGGTGGAGAAGGACCCCCCTCTGCTGAGCAGAAAGGCATCTGCTTGCTCAGCTGGGTTTGAGGACAGTCACACATTAGCTTTTCCCACTTGCCTTCCCTCCATTCTGTATTTTGCATGAGGCCACCAGGGTTTAAGAAGCCCAGAGCTTTTCTAGGTTTGCGGGGAGAGTTAAGGGGACGGAGCTCAGCCTGAGCAGGGCCGCTGCTGGCCAGTATGAGATGAAGGGAAGAGGAAGCAGTTTTATGTTACTTCTTCTAAAATGTAGGACCTGCTTCTCGTTTTATGGAGAAGGAAACTGGCTAGAGAGAAAGGTCATATGACTTCCCAGAAATTCACGGCCAGAGCTAGGATATGAACCCAAGTCTGTCTGACTACAAGATCCGTGCTCTTCCTGCCACCTCCCTGCCCAGTCAGTGGACCCAGCTCTGGGGAGGATTCGGAGTGTAGAATAAGCTTTGTTCCCCGTGGAGCTGACAGTCTAGTTGGAGAATGAGGACATTAGGAAGTGAAATAACTGTTGACAACAATGAAGCGTTTATGTATCCAGTGCTCTTGTAAGTGCTTTGTATTTTTCTATTAGGTCATTTAATCGTAACAAATCCTCTGAGATAGGGAATATTGCAATTGCAACTTGACAGCAGAGACACAGAGAAGGTAAGGGATTGGCAGAGGTCATGTAGTTGGTAGGTGGATCTGAACCGAGGCAGTCTAGCTCCACAGTGTGTGCTCTGAACTTCTGTGCTATACGCTGTCCCCTCAGTGCCAAAGGCTGGGGGAGCCCATAGGTGTTCAGGGGGTGATTGACTTGGGGGTGGAGTAGGGAAGCCTTCACAGGAAGGTGGTGGTGAAGCTGAAAGAGCTCAGCCCACAGGGCCTAGTTGGGATGTCAGAATCCCCACCCGCTCTGTCTGCCCCCAGGGCAAGAGATGCTGGCGGCTGGCCAGATGGGCAGGGGTGCACAGTGAGGCAGCAGGCGCCGCAAGGAGGGGGGAGGAGCGGGGAGCAGCGGGTCTGACCTTGAGGCAGCTGGGCTGCCTGCTGCTTCATCCCTGGCCGGGGGCGCCACGGCCCCCTTCTCCTCCCCTCAGCGCTGTTTTCCTAGGTCTTAGCTTCAACGTGAGCATTGATGAGAAGAGCCTCCATCTCTTGCCTGCTGACACTGCTTGTGTCCACGTGTCCACACCTTCTGTGGTGTCCTCAAGGCCATATCAGCTCGCGTGTGCACACACCAAAGGCCTGCACACAAATCAGACATTCGGGCAGCCCCTGGTAGTCACCCAAGGCTTGAACTCCCGGGTGTCACATGCCACCGTAGGAGGCCTCCCAAGGGAAGCTGTTGAGTCCAGATCTCTCCCTGAAACACTCCGCGCTGCTGAGGAGACAAGTAGCAATACTGTAGAGCACTTCGCAGTTCACACAACACTTGGTGAGTAGTGGGCCTCATTAATGATTACAACAGGCAGAAAGAACCCAGAAGAGGTTTCTTGTGTATCTGACAAGAATGAGCCTCCCATAACTCCTGTCTTCAGTTTGAGGCAAACTTGTAGGAAATAGCTCTCCGTGGGTCTCTATTAGTCAGTCCTCATTATATACGATTCCATATTTGCGAGTTCACTTACTAAAATGTATTTGTAGCCCCAAATCAGTACTCGGTAATTTTTGATCATTTGTGGATGTGCAGAGTGGTGAACAATTTGAGTCTCCAGGTGAGCACATTCCCAGCTGAGGTTGCAAAAGGCGGTGCTCTACCTTCTTGTTTCAGCTCTCATCCATAAACAAGTGTCCTTTTTGTCGTCTCCTTAGTGCCACGTTTTCCCCTTTTTTTGATGTGTGCTTTTTCTTGGTGATTTTGCAGTTTAAAATGGCCTCCAAGCAGAGTGCTGAAGTGCTGTCTAGTGCTCCTAAGTGCAGGAAGGCTGTGATGTGCCTTAGGGAGAAAATACACATGTTAAAGAAGCTTTATTCAGGCATGAGTTCTAGTGCTGTTGGCCATGAGTTCAATGGTAATGAATCATCAGTATATATTAAATAAGGTGTCTTTAAGCAAAAACATGCACAGAAGGTGGTTATGTATTGGTAAATTGGTAGAGTCTTGCAAGAACCTAATCCTGTGTTTCCCCTGGGAGCAGTGGTTCAGGATTCACTAATTCAGTGTTCATGGTGACTTTATAGAACATCACAAATAACAAGAATCAACTGTATCTGTATATCTCTATAGGAGTATGTGTTTATATGTATTTTTTCAATTAAGAGAAAATATTGGTGCCTGGGTGGCTCAATCGGTTAAGCCTTTGACTTTGGCTCAGGTCATAATCTCAGGGTTCTGGGATCGAGTCAGGCTTCCCGCTCGGTGGGGAGTCTGCTTGAGGATTCTCTCGCCCTCTCGCCCTGCCCCTACCCCCATTCGCTCGCTCACACACACACACACACACACACACACACACACACGCACACTCTCTCTCTCTCAAATAAATAAATCTTTTTAAAAAAAGAGGGAGAGAGAAAAATATAAAAAACCCAAGTCTTCAAGTTGATCAGAGAAATAGAGCATATACAGACATCGGCCCACAAAATGTTATAGTCAAGCCACAAATTCCTGGCAATCAATCTAAAAGAACCATGATGAACAATGAACACACATACCAGCCTAGGAGCACCATGCTTAACCCTCTGCTTGCTCACTGTGAAACTCTCCCAGAACTAGAGAAGGGTTAAGACAGTCTTCAAATTGGGTTCTGTGTGCCCAAAAGGATAGACACAGCACAGGGCTTGGCTAGAGAGGCCACAAGCCAAGAGACTCTGGAGTAGCCCCATCCCTTCACTGAGCCCAGCCCACCTTCCCCTGAGTGCCTTCGAGAAATCACTGTGTTTGCAGCAGCCATAATAAAAGGGGAAGCAGAGACTCCCAGGCTACAGCTTTATCTCCCTCTATAACCCGAGATGGATTCAGCGGGAGGGCAGTGCCCAAGGCTAGAGATTTCTTTCCTCTGCAGCTGGCTGGGCCCAGGGACTTGTCAAGCCCAAGTTAACATAGCGACTGCAGGCAGGGAGAGGCTGGGTAAGTGTGAAGGCAGTGCCCACCTGCCAAGAGAGTTGGCAGTGACCCCAGGCATGGCTACCAGTCGCCGGAGTCTACCACTTGTACGTGCCCTTGAGAGGCCGGCATCTGGTTGGTAGCCTCCGAGGTGAGGTGTGGATTGGGGGTTTGCTAGGTGGGGTGAGGCCTGAGTGTGGGCACCTTCCGGGATGAGCGTGATTGTACCTGCCGGGTACTTCATCAACCCGCCTCTGAGGTGCTCGCCTCCATCCTAGCAGTCCAGTGCCAAGAGCAATGATGCAGGTGGCCCTCAAGCTTCTTGTCACAACCGCATTGGCCCAGCACAGGCTTCTCGGAACTGGAAGGAGGTCTTGTGCCCAAGCAGGGCAGCCATCAGTTTTAGGGAAAGGGCACTTGGCTGCTAACACAGTAAAAGATAAGAGATCCAGGAATGGGGGACCTATGTACCCGCCAATGGAATCGACTTGGAATGGACCTATATAGTATCTTTTTTATCTAGCTCTAATAAATTCTTCATATCTGCTTATGGGTCACACCCCAACCTCAGGCATTGTTGAACTTGCATTTCCACTCGAAGGGTTAACTGTAAGCCTTAAGTAGGAAGAGGGTGTTAAAGAATAGGGAGAAGCAGGGGCCCTGCCTCCCTGGTCCTGCCCCTTCTTTTTCTCCCTGCTGCCTTCTCTCCACATGCCCAAGCCCCCTGTCTACTTAAGGGGTGTCCTGTCACCCACGTGGTTCCCCGCTCACCTCCCTACCCTTGCCTCTCTAACCCTCTGCTCTAGGCTGCTGCCGCAGGCTCCAACCCAACCTTCAGAGAATTCCCAGGTATTTAGACATTGATTTTATTGCTTAATTGAGCTTGAAGCTGTTTAAATTAATACAAGTTTTCATATTTGGCAGCAGAGATTTTTACAAGCCCCTTTAGCAGAGAAAGAGGTTCAAAGAAGAAATTTACCCTGGGCCATGAGGTGGGAGCTGATCAGCCACCATAAGGGCCGTGGCACCAAGGCCACCCTCTTGGAGGAGCGGAGTCAGTGCTGTGTCTGGGGTCCCGGGTCTCGGGGAGGCTCTCCGTGGAGGAAGCTCAGAAGCTCGTGAGCCCCGCAGGGGTTCCTGAGGGTTCTGAGGTTCAGCCACAGCACACGCCCCAAGGACTGGGCTTCCAGCAGTGATGGCACCCTGTCAGGGGCAGCCTTCTGCTGGGGTCACCCCCTAACCGCCCTCCTGTGCACTTCCTGCTCGCATCCTTCTGCCCACATGCCCCCTTCCCTCCTCTCTTCACCTGGCTTCCATCCAGCCACTTTCATTACCTTTGTTGAGCACTAATTCCGTCAGCTGTGCGCCCGTCGCCCCGGGGATTGCCTTGCTCCTGGGACCTGCCTGTCTTCCTAGACGAGCTGGGGTGGGTGGGTGGGAGCTGAAGAAGAGTGGGATGTTCCCGGAGCTATGTCTGCTGCTTCTGTCACTCCTGACCCCCAGGCTGCACTCACACACACACACGGCTAACGCAGACTTCCTCGCTTAAGCTGAGGGGAGCCGAGTTTACCCTAGTAGCTCTCTGCCAAAAGATCTGAGAAGAGGGGAATTTTGAAGTTGCTTGGTCAGTGACGTTTCCGTAAGGATGGTTCTGGGGTGTGAGAGGCTAGAAAGCGTAGATCCCACTTACAGAACTGAAGTGAAGGGTTTTAAGAGGGTCAGCAGTGCTGGAGCCCCAGCAAGCTCCTGCTCTTCGTGCCTAATGAGCCCCTGTCAGGTGGCAGGCTGACACCCCCTTTTCTGTTCCCCAGGTAGAGGTGGAGGTGGAAAGCATGGACAAGGCCGGCAACTTCATCGGCTGGCTGCACATCGACAGCGCCAACCTGTCCGTCTTGCTGGTGGAGCACGCGCTCTCCAAGGTCCACTTCACTGCTGAGCGCAGCTCCTACTACAAATCCCTGCTGTCCGCTGAGGAGGCCGCCAAGCAGAAGAAAGAGAAGGTACCTGTGTGGAATTGGGCCTGGCTGGGGAGGAGGCGGGTGCCACCCCGGACCTCGGACTTCTTCTCGCCTTCCCGCCCCTCCCCCAAAACACCACACAGTGGACAGAGCGGTTTCGTCATCCCCCACCTGAGGGGCCCTGGTTGGTGTTGGTCTCAGACCCCACATCAGGAACCACACATGACCAAGGGAGAGGCTGCGAGCTTAGGCATCCTCAACCATAGGCCTGCTCTGGTGGACCTGGTAGAGCAGAACGGTGTCTGGAAGGTGACCTTGGAGCAATGAGAGCAATGACGGGAAGTACGGGGGGCTCTGGTGAGCAAGAGACTGGGGAGTTGTCCCTTCACCAGCCCCAGCCCTTCTTTGGTGCCCTCAGAGCACCCGGGAGACCTGCAGCCTACTTCTGAATTTCCTTCACAGGGCCCTGCAGGGAGACCCATTTTGGAAGCTGCCCCAGGAGATGCATAAAGCTGTTAGGACAACAGATTTATAGCCCATCAGTCTCTGCAGGCACTGCATTGAAAAGACAAGGGGGGTGGGTTGGAAAGCAGCTCTTGGAAACAAATGGACAATTAAGGAACCCGGTGGTTTGGTGGTGGGAGCTGGGCTTGGCACCCCCTGCCTCAGCCTGTCGCCACTGACTTACAGCCTGGCCCTGATAATGGGGATAAATCAGCCGGCCACCAATTTGTCAGGGCTTCTCTGAGCTTGAGGAGGATTTCATGGGACAGCCGTGCTGAGCCATAAATTTGTTCCAGGAATAAACGTTTCCTTCCCCATGGGGCAGCCATCTGGCTTGCAACTCGCCTCCCAGAGCCAAGGCCCAGACACCTGCCAAGAGGAGTAGGGGGCTTCAGGGCCCCAAGGCTCCTCATTCTCTTCCAACCCAGAGCAGCCACCTCCTCACTCAGCCTCTTCCCGGCTGTCTTCCCTCAGGGACCAGGCCCAGGGACACCTGCCTGCCTCTCTCTACCTTTACTTCCCATCCCCTGGGGATGAGGGCAGGTGACCAACCCTAATGGGGGTGGAAGAACTCTAGGGAGAGGTCACCCAAAAAGCTTGGGACAGGGTGAAAGGGACTGTTCATGCCTTGGAGGATTAGGCCACAATGAGGGCCTCTAAGGAGGCTTCCACCCTTGTTCCAATTCTGCTCACATTAAGTCCCGTCTTCCTAGAGTGACAGGGAGGGGGCAACCTTAGCTCCTACCACAAAGGAGCTTCCTCTTGGGTTTCCTCTTGGTGACAGCTGAACTTAAGGCTGCCACCCCCGTGTCCTCTGCTTGCTGCAGAGGAAGGAGCAGACGTGGTGCTGGGGCCTTGTGTGCAAAGGGCTGAACCTTCACTGAAGAATTAGCTGGGGGTCAGTGTGGAAAACACTGGCCCCTGAGGCTCAGATTCTGAAAGGGTCTTTGCCCCCAGGGTCTGCTCTCTGGGATTCGAGACCCTAGAGGGACCCAGGAGAAGACAGGGAGGGGAATGTGGCCTGAGGTGGAAGGATGGGTGCCTTGCTGGGTGTTACACTGGGCATCCCTGTTTACTACACGGTGCATTTGTCTAAAAGAGCCCAAGTCATCATTTCACTGGTACCACATGATGATGGTGAGGAGTAATCATCAGTAATTAATTACTTAACACAGGCTGCATGTTTTTATTCCAGTACAATTAAAATGCAGTGCGCTACTCTCAGCGCGAGGCCCTGCCTGCCTCCTAGGTCCCTCTCCTGCACATCCCATCCTCTTCAAGGGTCCTGGCAGAACCTAGCGTGGCTTGCCGCTCCTGGTGGGGCTGGTTCCCAGGAGCAGCATGTGCGGAGCACTGCAGCACCCTTCAGAGTTGGCTGGACTCCCGAGAATTTGGTAGCCAGCTGGAGGACAACAAACCGCATATCTGAGGTGTCCCCAGGATTTCCAACCTTGCCTCGCTTGTGACCCCAGGAGGGCTGCCTTCGCTGTCCAGAGACAGGCACGTGTGGGGTTAAGAGGTCACGGTGGTACGTGTGAGCTAACTTAGGAAAGGTAATACTGAGGGATTTTGTGAGACTAGGAGCATGCCGAAGTCTTTGGGGAATGTGATTCTGTGTGTGTGCATTTGTGAGCGGGTCCCTCTGAGGGTAGCTGGCAATGCTGGCTTCCTAGCTTTGAGAACTGAGCTGCCTCCCTGCTAGGCCTCATTCTGCCCTGCAGACTCATTCTGCCCTGCAGACTCCTCTCCTCCTGAAGATGCTGATTGGGCCCTCCCCTTCCTCTACAGGAGGCTAATGCCGGGTTATCCCCGCCTCCTCCAGGAATATTGGGTGGCTCTGAGGACCAAAGATGGGAGCCACAGGTGGCAGGCACCAGGACTGCCCTCCCTCCCCCAGCCTCCCTTCTGCCCCAGCCCGGCCCTGGGCCGGGCTGCATTGGCCATTGATTGCCTTTTATTGAGCTTGCCTTCCCCACTGCGAGCTTGAAGGCCTCTACCACCCTGGCCCCATGCCAGCCCCGCCCTTGGAGCCTCCTGAGCAGCGATATTAAATAGGATTTAGAAAGGAAAGCCTGCAGCCAACGGAGCCTCGGTCCACATCCCCCATCTCCTGCCAGGAGGAGGATCTGGGGCTCCCTGGGGAGAAAGTGCAGGGAAGAGGGAGGGCCAGGGATGGGTGAGGACAGGAGGAGAGACAGCCTGTGATGTCTGGCCTCGCAATGTAGAGAGGACCCGGGCAGGACAGGAACTGGCATGACAGAGCGGCAATGGAGCAGATAAGGGAGCTGCTTTCCTTGCTCATTCCCCACTTGGGTCTGTAGCCAGGGTCACGGAGGGGTCACAGAGGAGCCCCGCCCCAGGACACAGTGCCATCCTGGCCCCCAGACTGAACACAGACCCTGCCACGAATCAGAGGAGCTGTCTGGGAAAGGCCTTTCCACACTAATGCAGCCTGGAGGTGGCCCCAGAGCAAAGCTGAGCCCTCCTGGGTGGCTCTTCCCCGCATCCCTGGGCCCTGCCGCTGAGGCCCAGCTCAGGCTTGGCTCCTCCGAAGGCCAAGAGCCTTCCCAGCTCCAGAGTCCCATCCTCTGCTCAGCATCTTGGCCATGCAGGTCTTTTCCCAGCTCCTCCATCTGCCCAGAGCCTGCGGGGAGAGCCCTAAGGCACTGAATCTGTGTGCGCACAGTGACTGTTCTCCCTGGAAGGGGTCTTTGGGTTTTCCTTGTCATCACCCATGGGTCCAGGCCGAGGAGCACCCCCTGGGAATTCGCAAAGACAAGCTCCTTGTCAGGGATCTGAGCTGAGAGAGGGCTGGGGACGGCTGTGGGGAAGTGGCACCTTTCTGGCATGTGCCTGCCAGTGTGTCTGTCCCCTCTCTGCCCCAGTTCTGCAGAAGGGCAATAGAAGCCAATATGGGCAAGATGTGCCCTTGTTCTAAGGGTGGGCCAGGCTCTCAGCTGACCTTCTCATTCCCAGCAAGAAGCCACGTAGTCAGGCTGCATTTACCAGCTTGCCAGGGCCGCTGGTAGCCAAGTCCCCAGGAATAGATGGTCACCTCCATCTCCCGAAGGAAAGCTGCAGGGCTCTCCTATTTGAGGGTCCAAGCCAGCCTTTCTTAGAAATGGAGTTCCTTTATCTGAGGAGCAGCTCTCCATGTCGTACCGTTTGGCCACCTCATGCTTCTGGTGTCTTCTCACCTTGGGAGGCAGCAATGCTGGCTTCCCAGCTTTGAGAACTGAGCTGCCTCCCTGCTAGGCCTCATTCTGCCCTGCAGACTCATTCTGCCCTGCAGACTCCTCTCCTCCCAAAGATGCTGATTGGGCCCTCCCCTTCCTTTACAGGAGGCTAATGCTGGGTTATCCCCGCCTCCTCCAGGAATATTGGGTGGCTTATTGAGGACCAAAGATGGGAACCACAGGTGGCAGGCACCAGGACTGCCCTCCCTCCCCTACTGTACCCCTTCTACCACCCAGTGAGCTGTGGGACCTTGTCACAGGACTGGCCCCACTACTCCCCTCCTGGTGGGAGCTAGAGGCCTGCGGGCCATCCCCGAGGCTTTTGTTTGCAGCATCCTTGACCTCGAGCTTGCTGGCCACCTGAGCCAGCCAGAGGAGGAGCTCCACCCTTCTCCCCCAGGAGGAAACCTGATGCTGTCGCCCAAGGCGCTCGCTTGAGGAGTCATTAGCAGTTTCTGCTCTCACCCTGTCAGTCTGTTCCCAGTTCATCAACACTGCTGAGGAGCCTCCTTCCCCACAGTGCAGGGAGGCAGGGCGGGGTTAGGATGGAGCCCAGAACTGCTCCCAGCCTCAGGCCCCCTCTGGAGCAAGCGCGGGGCCTTGTTTCTCTGATGTGCTGCCTGGGTGCCGGAAAGGTAGGGAGCAAGAAGAGCGAGGTGGGCGGGTGAAGGGCCCACTGACCAGGGGTGGGGTGGGGGGGATATGCAGACAGATGGGAGGGGAGGTGCTGCTGGAGCAGGGAGCAGAGGACAGACGGGGGGCGGGGGGGGGGGGAGCACTTGGCTTCAGCTCATTTAAGGCAGTGCCGACAGTCTTGTGTCTCAGCAGCAGTGAGAGTCCCATCTACACGGATCCCAGGGTGGCTAGGAGCGACCGACTGAGTAGTCACTGCCCTGGGGAGCTTCCAACTAGCGGAGCCCAGGGAGAAAGCCTACCTCAACAGGAGGTAGGCCTTAGAACCAGAAGTCACTGTGGCCGTCCCCCAAAGTGCCCTCAGCAGTCTATGCCATGGCCTCTGGTTGAAGAGGCCCTTTCACAAGGAAGTCCGAAAGCTAGAGACCCCCTTCGGCAGGAGTCTCTGAGCTGACTGCCTCCTTTCCTGTGGCCACCAGGCCTGGGCATGTGGAAAGCAGAGGTGTCTGGATGCTAGTGAGGAGGGAAGTAGCTGTGGTGGGACGTGTGTGCGGAGTAGGTGAGAGAGATCAGGAGCTGTTTGGGTTAGAGTCCAGCCCCAAAAGGCAGAAGGTGAGGCTGGCAGAGGTTTGTACCCAGGCGATGTCTCTCCCATCCCCCTCAGCCACTCTCTGGCGGCCTCGCCCAGGCTCAGCCCCTGTTGCTCATCCCAGTTCTCAGGGCCCTGGCCTCCCCTTCTAGTGGAAGAATACACCACATTAAAGGCAGGAGCATGGCCTCTGCAGGTGTGACCCAAGGAGGTGCGGTAATTCTGACATTCCTGCCCTTCGGCTGCTTCCATGTGCTGTCCAGGGACCTGTGGGTCAGCTGAGTGATCATGGGGTCAGACTAGTTCGTCTTGCAAGGGAAGAAAAGGAGATGCAGGAGGCATATGGCTTGACCGAAGTCAAACATCAAATTAAAGGACAGGAGCCCACATCTCCCACCCACAACTTTTCCCACTGCTCAGTGCTGCCCTCTGTCTCTAGAGGCCCAGTCAATGTCAAAATGCCCTCTCGAAGATCTCTAGCACCCAGAGACCTGGGTTCAGATCCTGGTTCCACTGCTTCTAGCAAGCCTGGGTGCCTCAGGTTCCTCGTCTGTAAAACAGGGTAATGTTAATACCTAGTCAAAGGGTTGTCGTGAGGATTCAGTGAGTTACTACTTAGAGAATGTTTAGAACGGCACCTGGCACCTAGGAAGCATGTAAGTTTTGGCTAGTACTTTTATCACCCCCCTGTTCTTACGTGTCTGTGAGACTCCGTGTGTGGTCCCGTCCCTCACCCCCTTCTCGGGGCTCAGCTGGACAGGCTGCTCTGACAGGCTTCACTACTGGGATAATCTCCTGGCCGCAGTATTGGACTTGACATGCTGTCACATCAAATCAGCTTCTGAGCTGCTGTGGGCCTGACAGTGCAGGGCCAGGGGAGGAAGGGAAAGGCGAGGGTGGGCTTCTGAGCTAGGGTCAGAGCAACCTGATTGAGGTGAAGACAGAGAAGTTGCTGAGACAAGGCATTCTTGAACAGTGACGAGCCCGCCCCTCCACAGCCCAGGGCTGTCACTTTTGGAGAGCCTCAGGAGCACCATGGCCCTGGACAGTGTGAGGGCCTGGAGAGTTCAGAGTGACCCCTGCAGAGTGGTGTCGGGGGAGGGAGGTGGGGACCCAGAACCGCAGCAACACCAAGGTTCTCACACTCTGGGGTGCATGAGGATTGCCTGGGAGCCTGCTGTGGCTTGTTTTACTTCCTCTGAGTGCAGTTATAACAGATCCTAACTTGGTAGACCTGTACTGGGACCCAGGTTCCAGCATTTTTAATAAGCTCCACCATTGCTTCTGATCCCTGCCCAAATTTTTTTTTTTTTTAAAGATTTTATTTATTTGACAGAGAGAGACACAGCAAGAGAGGGAACACAAGCAGGGAGAGTGGGAGAGGGAGAAGCAGGCTTCCTGCCGAGCAGAGAGCCCGATGCGGGGCTCGATCCCAGGACCCTGGGATCATGACCCGAGCTGAAGGCAGACGCCTAACGACTGAGCCACCCAGGCACCCCGATCCCTGCCCAAATTTGAGAACTGATTGATCAGAAGAACTTCATAGCAGTCTCCTTACCCACTCAGAAGTAGGAGAGTTCTAGGGGCTCAGCTCAGTGTGATGTGAGTGTCCTTTGGTGACCCCCACACTCACCCCAGGGGTGACCCCACTTGCCCAAAGCCCCCATCCCATGTTCTGGCTGGCTTCACTTCCTAATCCCCGCCCCCTTTGCTGACCACACGTGCAGGTCTGGGCCCACTATGAGGAGCAGCCCGTGGAAGAGGTGGTGCCCGTGCTGGAGGAGAAGGAGCGCTCGGCCAGCTACAAGCCGGTGTTCGTGACCGAGATCACTGATGACCTGCACTTCTATGTGCAGGATGTGGAGACCGGTGAGTACGCTGGCCCACCCTGCCTCCAGAAGCCCCTCGGTTCAGTGGGAGGGCAGGGCACAGCCCCCAGCTCCCAGGGGCCTCTCCCCGATAGCCTATGGCTGCTACCCCAGCCCTGGCCCTCAGTCATTTCATGAACTGCAGATGGGCCCTGGAGTAGGCGAGGCTTAGCTGGGCCTCTGAGGGCTAATGAAGTAACCCGTCTTGTCTGGGTGGTACTCTGAGATTCTTGGAGAATTGTTTTGCTCTCAGATAGCCCAGGCTGGGTTAGGCATGGGGATTTGTAGCCCTCAGAGTCTATCAGGAAGCAAGGAACAGATTGTCTCTATGTGGTCAGGAAGTACAAACCAGCATTACTTAACCCTCCTCCCCCTCAGCTTCCTTGGGAAGGCAGCAGGAGGAGAGGAGCCTGGGCTTTTTTCTCTGGGGTTTCTCTTCTCTCGAGGTTACCATAGCCCTGAGTGGTAGCCAGTTGCCATGGAAACAGGCGGCACTCTAGGGGAAGTCATTCTCGGGCAGTCTCTCTGAAGGACCCTCTGTCTCCATCCTCCTCCTTCCTCCTGCCCTCAAGGGCGGTACACTGTGGCTCAACTTCCCACCTCCACTCCCTTTGCTCTCTCTACCCTTCCCTCCCTCCTCTCCTTGACACCCTGTGCAGGGAACCATTTTAGTTGAGGGCAGAGGAAAAAGCTCTTCAAGCCGCCTCTGGGTCCAAGGAGCCAGATCCTTGCAAGGCAGAGAGGCCTGAAGATGTCACTGGCACTCGAGGCAGCCCCATGGGTGGCAGGCTGTGACTAGTCCAGCCCCTGGTGCCCCCCCCCCATCAAGGCCTCTCCAGATCATCAGCCTCATCTCAACCACTTCCCTCTAATGACGTTTTCCAGGCAGCTGGTCTGTGGCCATGTCAGTTCACCAAGAAAAACCAACCTTCCCGAGCTCTGGGCTGGCTCTACTTGGGAAGGGAAAGAGCCAGGGAGGGGTAGAGATGGGCTGATGAGCCTTCAAGATTAAGTTCCCTTGAGGTCAGCTGCAATCCTGCTAAAAAGTGGCCCAGCACCGCCAGGTCTGGGTGGTGTGATGAAGAAAGGAGTCTTTCAGTGGTGGTCCAGGCAGGAAGGAGAGCTGTTTCTGAGCACAGGAGTCAGAAAGAAGGGGCCTCAGGAAGCTCAGGGAAAAGGAAACTCAAAGAAGACCCTGCCCAAGGTACGGCAGCTCTCTGGCAGGCTCTACCTGGCCTCTGGATCCTGCGGGGTAGGACCCACCTTGGACAAGAATAGGTCCCTAAAGTCTCCAGGGGACAGAGCTTGAGGGTTCGAGGCCTTCAGCAAGTAATCTCAGAGGCTTTCTCTGCATGCCCTGTGCCCCGCCTGGCTATCTCTGGCGGCCATAGGGAGCCAGGACACTGCAGCGAGTGGTGGCCAAGGCAGGAAATCAGGAAAAAAGGAACCAAAGGGGAAACCATGTGTTCTTGGAACATTGGAGAAGGGAATAAGGCCCTTGTTGGCACACTACCTGTAGGGCTGCAGTGGGATCCAGAGAAAACCTGAACTCGGTTGGTTCCATAAAATCCATGAAAATAAACTTAAGCATCTGCAGCCTCCCTCTTCTGAAACCTTTCATCCTCTCTTGGGGGACATCCTCTTGCTCTGTGTCTCTTCTCTTAATTAAAGCCTGCCTTCAGGAAGGATCTAATGAAATGATGAAAGCATTGCCATTAGCTGTAAATGACCAGCCAGGCTCTGTGCAAGGACCTGTTTGCAGGAGGCAAAGTCTGCTTCTGTTGCCTTGGAGCAAAAAAAATAAAAAATAAAAATAGACCAAGTATAGAAAGAATTTGTGTAGAGGGTTTACTGCTGGGTGGGGGAAGGGCAGCTGCTTCCTAAAAGTCCCTGTTCTGAGACCAGTGCTCATGAATGCTGGGACAGTGGCCCATGCAGAGGCCCAGGAGTGGACACATCTTTGTGCACATATGTAGAGTGCATCTTCAATATAGTTGAATTCTTTTTTTTTTTTTTTTTTAAGATTTTATTTACTTGACAGAGAGCAAGAGCATAGGCGGGGCGGGGTGCAGAAGTCTGCTTCTCCCTTCTGAGCAGGGAGCCCAATGTGGGGCTCAGTCCCAGGACCCCAGGATCATGACCCGAGCCGAAGGCAGATGCTTAACCGATTGAGCCACCCAGGTGCCCCGAATACAGTTGAATTCTTAAATACCCTGCATGCACCAGGGATTTTCTAGGCCTTGCAAGAGCAAACAGAACCAAGTGAGCAATGGTCTATGCCCTGAAGGAGCTCACAGCATAGTGGCAGAAACATAAGCCAGACAAGGAACATACAGGGCCAACTGTGACAAGTGTACCAATAGCCAACATGTGTTAGGCACCTGTTACAGGATGGCTTTGGGCCCCAGAGGTGGAAAGAAGAACCCCATACCCACATCCCACGAACCCAGCTACCCTCACCTCCGAGAGCAAAGGGGGCACAACAGGCCTAATGGAGAGCTAGAATCAGGGCCAAGTTGGATGGAAAAGTGAAGTTACTGGGGACTGATGCTTAGTAGAGTGGGGGCGGGTTATACAGCAGAAAGGAGCAAGGAAGGGAACCGGAGAGGACCCTGGGTGTTGCCAAACCTGGTATTACCAGCTGACAAGCAGCAGGGACTCGGGATTCAGGAAGGACAGACTGAGAAGAAGACTCTCTCCCTGCCCAACCAAAGAGGGCACTGAGTTGGGGCTGGAGGTTGGAACCCCAACTTGGCAGTACCAAAGTTTGCTTTTGCACGTACTTCACATGGTAAGCAAGGTCAGAGTAGTCAAGTTTGAATATACTGAGATTGGGCCCTGCTCCCTGAGTTGCTCCACACCTTCCATGGCTCAGAGTCTGAGGCCCTTTCCTTGCCCAGGGTTGTATGGGGCCCGCCGTTCATCTCTGTGTTTGCCCCTGGGAGACACTGGCAAAGAGTGGCTGCTGTCAGTCATCACTTCTGTGGCCCAGGCCGGTCCTTGTAGGAACAGGTGTAAGCTGGCCCGCTTCACCCTGGACGAGGCTGGTTGGCCCTGCTCCACATCCCCGCGCTTCATCCACCTCCTTAAGTGGAGCCCAGGAACATTCCCAGTAGCTTCCACAGCCCTGGCCAGTGGACTGGAGAGCTGAGGTTGGAAGGAAGACTCTGTGCCTCTGAGGCCTGAAGTGTCAGCAGGTCCCCATCCCACTTTTGAAGACAGTGTGAGCCTCTTGAGCTGAGACCACAGGGGACTTCCCTGTGGAACGGGGCAGGCCAGTGCCGGAGGCGCCCTACACAACACCACATCTTGCCTGCTCCCCAACCCAGGGCTCACTCCCTCTTCCCCCCCTGCAGGCACCCAGCTGGAGAAGCTGATGGAGAACATGCGAAATGACATCGCCAGCCACCCTCCTGTCGAAGGTTCCTATGCGCCCCGCCGTGGAGAATTCTGCATTGCCAAGTTTGTCGATGGAGAATGGTAAGCCACTTGGACCCGAGCGGAGCAAAGAGTCTTAAGCAGGAGCGGTAGCCAGTCTGTCCTCAGGACCACAGGCCTGCCGAGCTACCTAGTAGACTTCAGGCATTTGCCTTAGCAACCTGGTTTCCACTGGGCGGTGGTGGTTGACCTTGGCCGGCTCTCCGGTGTGGCCCTCTTCATTGCCCAAGCTCATCTGGGGCCTGTGATTTGCTGGCAGCCCAGTCAGCCTTGAGTGTATAAGCGGTGTCTCTCCTCATTCTGGGAAGCTCTACTGGGGGAACCATGCCTGGCTGAGACTCTCCAACACAGCCCTCACCTCACACAGGAAAAATGGTGTCACATAGGGCGGGGAGGGCAGAGGCTGGTTCTCAGTGAGCCCAGACCAGCCGCCCGACCCTCCACCCTAGCTGTCTAGGACATGAGCAGGAGCACTCACAGGCTGCAAGAAGGTCACTATGTCTGATCTACCAAGAGTAGGGCCCATGGCCTTCCCTGGGTGACGGAGTGACTTGGATGTGTTCCCTACCGCGGCCTCCCAGACAGATCTGCCGGCTAATTACAGCTGCTGTCTAGTGTGCTCGCTTTAAACAGCAGACATCAATCTGGTCATTAGTCTTGTTGCTTTATGCCCCAAGGACACATTAATCTGCTCCACACGCTCCCTTCTCCCTCCCTCTGCTCCCAGCTGTGCTCTGATTCCATTAGATGAGGGCCACCGTGCCCCGAGCCTGGGCCTTCATGGAGTCTGAGAACTGCCCTCTGTGACACCCGTGGGTGTCCACCCTGACCCCTGGGCAGGGAAGTGTCGTGCCCCTGCCCTGCTGTCGCTAAGGCTCCAGGGAGGCCGGACTCGTCAGGGCTGTGCCTTGAGCTCTGCCTGCGCTGCCGTTGCAGGTACCGTGCCCGAGTGGAAAAAGTCGAGTCTCCTGCCAAAGTGCACGTCTTCTACATTGACTATGGCAATGTGAGTGTGGGGGACCTGGAGGTGGAGGAGTAGGCAAAGGAGGGGCCCGCAGCACAGCAGTCCCCTAGGTCAAGTCCCTGTGAGCTCTGAACCCCTGACTGACAGAATGGTGAGCATGTAGGCATCTTTCCTGTTGGTGGAACAGGCCACTGGACTCTGAAGTCTCCTTTCCAGGCCCCAAGGATGAGTGCCGAGCCACACCCGTGGCTTCTCATCTTCTGCCCAGCTTCTTTGAAGAGAGGGCCCGTGGAGGCCGTCAGCACCCCACGGCTCCTGGTCTTGCTTGACCAGGTGCTTGTGTGCTGATCCCCAGCGCATCCCCAAACCAAGGCTTGCTGGGAAGTCACAAGGGGGCAGAGTGACTAGCACCCTTGAGAAAAGCCCCCTCGGACTGGGCCTGGGAGTCTGTTAACAATTCTGGGAGATTCCCTGTGGGCACAGCAGCAAGCGGGAGAGAAAGTTGTAGTTCAGAACCATGCTACTCCTGAGATGTGACGATGCTTGTCCGCTCTCCCCAAGGACTAGTGTTAAGGGTCGCACAGAAGCCCAGAGTTGGGCCGTGCTCCCAACTTGCCACCAGGGGATACACAAAAGAGGTCCTGCCCACGTTGCGGGACTGTCGGAACCCTTGTCTCCGTGTGCTTTCCCTGCAGAGCTCCCCCTAGCCTCTGGGAAAGTATTCAAGGTACCCATGTCACAGAGGGAAGGCACTGGAGAAAAACGGAAATCGTGGTTAGAGACCAGTGACCAAGTTGATCATTTTAGTAGAGCCACCAGCTGTGCCAAGCCCGGGCCCAGGTTGAGAAGGTGTGAGCCACAGCTGCCCGCCTGCTGCAGGGGCCAACCTGGCACGTTCCCCCAAGGCGTCACTGACTGGGGCTAAGTGGGAGCAAGTCGTGGTGGGGACCTGAGTTAGAATTCCAGAGGCCCGGCCATAGGAGTCATCCTGTGAGAGTAAGGGGGCGTCGAGTGTGTAATGCTCTTGGCCTGACATGTCCTCTGCAGAGGGAGATCCTGCCGTCCACCCGCTTGGGGACCCTGCCACCTGCCTTCAGCACTCGTGTGCTGCCTGCTCAAGCCACAGAGTATGCCTTTGCCTTCATCCAGGTGCCCCAAGACGTGAGTCTACGCATCTCCCCGCGTCCCTCCCTCCCTTCCCTCCTTCCAAAAGGGGCTGTCCGATGACACTCAGCCACTGGTGCAGCCCTAACAGGCTGCCAGGAGATGGAAACACTGACCAATGTCTGTTAGCGACAGGACCTAAGAGATGGGAGTAACCAGGGAAGTTGAGGGAAGGTACACAGAGGAGATGGCATCGGAGCGTCTGAGCTGATTCTTTAGATGGATGGGCCCAGTGGGCCAGGGCACTTGGGGCAGAGACTGGTCCACACAGTTGGGAGTACAGGAACTTGTGGGCAGTAATAGGAGAGGAGAATGGAAAGATAAGTCATGGCCTGGGGGGTGGGGGCAGGGTTTTCAGCAAAGGTGTGACATGATCAAATCTGGTTCTGCAAGTTCCTTCAGGGGCCATTGTCGGAGACTGGGCGGAGTCGTGGGAGATCATGGCAGTTGGAAGTCCAGGCTAGAGACAGTGACAGCCAAGCCCGGGCCACACCCTAGGGGGCCAGGTCTCAGCGCCATCTGGGGGTGGGGGCAGGAAATGCGGAACAGAAGGTGACAGGATTTTCTTACATGTGGCTATGATGCTGTTGGCCAAGATGCAAGAATGAGAAGGAGCAGATCAGGGGCTATGGGAGCTCCAGGCGCAGCTTGATGGTGTTCGGTTTGGAAAGCGAGAAGACTTAGAATCACAGACTGGTAGCTAAAACCATGGGTGCGTACAGGGCAAGTGTGCGGAAGACAGGATGCAGAAGAGAGCAAGCCTTGGCAACTGCTGGCCTTCCCCGATCCAAAGAAGAACCTGAGCCAGAATGTGCATCCAGAGAGGAGAACATGGGCTCAGGGTTGCAGAGCCACCCAGTTTCCCGAAGCAGAGAGCCAGGTCTGCAGTGTCCAGCTCCCCAGGGAGGTCAGGCTTAAGGCTTGGCGGGTACCCTTGGCTTGGGCACCAGCAAGGCCCATGGTGCTCAGGGCAGCAGTCTAAACAGCGTGCATGGAGCTGCTGCTGGATGCAGGGTGCTAAGGAGCAAATGGTAGGGTAGGAATCTGCGCCCTAGAACGTTCTCTGCCTTCTCATGAAATTTGCCAAAGAGGGTGACAAAATAGGTCAAGGGGAAGTCTCTAAGGGTAGGGCTATGTAAGCATGGAGAGAGCCTGAGGGGACAGTACGTGCACAAAAGCTGGGACTGTAAGGGGTCACGGTGCTGGGACACAGTGCTGCAGGGGTGGGGGTGAGGGGGACCAGGCAGCAAGTGGACGGTTAGTTTTGGATGGACAAAAACCACTTTTTCTCAGAAACACAAGGCGGGTGGGCGACAAGGTTGGGATGTATGCAGATAGGCTTGGCGGGGAGGGACAGGACAGGGAGAGGGGGCACTTCCTGTCCAGACGCTGTTTCCTTCCTCGTTAGGATGTGAGCAGGAAATGAGATGCTGGCACCTGCTGGACACTTGCTTGGAAGCCCATGAACAGGACCTGGGGCCCAGGTGGCTGTCTTTAAAGCTCGCACTTCCCTCTCCCACTAACCTGCACATGTCTCTGCTCCAGGAGGATGCTCGGACAGACGCCGTGGACAGCGTGGTGCGGGATATCCAGAACACTCAGTGCCTGCTCAACGTGGAGCACCTGAGCGCTGGCTGTCCCCACGTCACCCTGCAGTTTGCCGACTCCAAGGGGGATGTGGGACTGGGCTTGGTGAAGGAGGGACTGGTCATGGTGGAAGTGCGCAAGGAGAAACAGTTCCAGAAAGTGGTACGTGATGTGGGGGCAGGCTGCTAGCGTCTCCCCCCCACCCCACCCCCCGCCACCGCAGAGGGGGCCGGGGCTGCACCAAGAGCCGGTGATGGAGCAGGGAACCCTCCGTCTTGCTGTTCCTGCTGGAAAAAGATAACGGATTTGGGTTTGTTGGGGTTTAAAAAAAAAAAAAAGCTAATTACATCCCAAATTAGTTGGCTGCAGGCTTGGCTGAGAATGCAGCTATAAGCTAGAGTGGGAGGTGTCCCTTTGCGGTGCCCCCAGGTGGCAGGCTGGAGAGGGCCACAGCCTGTCGCTGCATCTTCCCCCCCTTTATCACTTCCTTCTCTCTAACGTGCAATTCCCAAATCTGGAGCCAGCCACTGGCAGGCAGTGTCCCCCGGAGCCAGACTCGGCTGGGACGGGGCCTAAGGACTGCCCCTCCAGCCTGTCTGAAAAGCCCCCGGCATGTGGAGCTGGGTGGGGCCTGAGTCTCCCCATCGTGAGACGAGGAGGGTGCCGCGGGCTTCGCTGCTTCACGGGCCGGACCGTGAGGGGCCTGCAGCCGATACGTGGGGACCACCTGCACTGTCTTCCTTACTGAGCGTTGGGAGCTGGGACGGGCACCTCGCCCTCAGGACA
Organism: Neomonachus schauinslandi; assembly: GCF_002201575.2. NCBI lineage: Eukaryota > Metazoa > Chordata > Mammalia > Carnivora > Phocidae > Neomonachus > Neomonachus schauinslandi. The sequence continues at coordinate 82,283,419 of NC_058414.1, forward strand.
GGCTGGTGGGAAGCCTGTGTCCGTGCAGCACCCCGCTCCTCCCCACGCTCCCTCTGAGAGGAGAGGTGAGAGCGGCAGTGCTGAAAGCCCCGTTCTCTCTCCATTGTGCCCGTCGCTTCGCCTTGTCCCAGACCCCTCTCTCTTGCGGTCTCTGGGTCTGTGGCACTGGTTGTGCAGGGTGGTGATTCATTTGGAACAAGACCCCAGTGTGAATTGCTACTCTGTCTCCTCTGGACAGGAGAGGCGTGACACCCCTAGTCCTCTCACTAGAGACCCCCAGTGCTTGAGATTGCGCTGGGAGCTATCGTAAGTTTCCCTGTAGATGCATGAGATCTCACTGTCTCTCCTTGAAGCTACCTGTAATGTCTCCGGTGTCTAGAATATTCCTTTGCCCAGTATCTGAGATAAACACCCTACAAGTGTTCATTCATTCTTTGATTCATTCTTTCAGCAAGCATTTATTGAGGGCCTACATATTTCCGTGAACAAGAGACAACATTTCTGCCCTATGGAGCTTACAGTCAAGCATGAGTTGACAAAAACATATGTACTAAATCAGTGAAATTGACTGATAGATAAATGCAACAGAAAAAGAGAAAATAGAAATCAGGGGAATCAAGAGTGTGGGGGAGGGGTGATTGGCATTTTAAATGGGGTCATTTGAGGCTTCATTGAGTTGGTGATGCTTTATCGAAGACCTGAAGGAGCAGGACAGGTGGCCAGGTGGACCTGAGGGGAAGAGCGTTTCAGGCAGATGGAACAGCCAGCACAGAGAGTCAAGGAACAGCAAGGAGGCCAGTGAGACAACGCACTTGGGATTTCACTCTGCGGGAGCTGGTCATCCGCTAAGCAAGGGCGTGATGCAGACCAGACCCGGGCAGTCTCCAGGGTCATTCCGGCTGCTCAGTTGCAAATAACCCCTTTGTGACCTCCCATTCTTCCCTTGTCCCTCCAGATCACAGAGTACCTGAATGCCCAGGAGTCAGCCAAGAGTGCCAGGGTGAGTTTGTACCTCAAGGATTCCAGGGGACGCTTAAAAAGAGGGCTTATTAGTCCCGGGGTCCCAGCAGGTCCCACCTCCCTCACGGTCATTTTCTGCCTTCTCACAGCTGAACCTGTGGCGCTATGGAGACTTCCGGGCTGATGACGCTGATGAGTTTGGCTACAGCCGCTAAGGAGGGAAGCGGGTCTGGCCCCCAGCCCCGCTCACACCAGTACCTCCTCCTCTGCAGGGAGGGTGTTTTCAGCTCCAGACCCCAGATCAGGGGTGTAGATTGGGTCCAGCTTTGCTTCAGTGTATGGAAATGTCTTGTGGGGCGGCATCTGGGCACAGGTGGGGTGGGGGAGCCCGAGGCTTTCAGGAGCAGGTCACTGTCTTCTGCGATGACAGGCACTGCCGTCCACAGTCTCTTCCAGCTGATAGTGTGTTTTTATTTGGGGGTTTGGTTTTTCTTTAAAGTTGTCCTCAAATCAGGAAGAAACATGAAAGACTTTGTCCTAACGTAGGGCATGATCCTGACACCCAAGGCCAGCTGCCAGTTGGCACCCCACTTCTATCCCAGATTGCCCTTCTTCCCAGCTCTCTGTCCAGCTGTTGATTATGTGATTCCTCTGATGCGTCCTTTCTCAGATGCCAGCGTGTCTACACCTGCCCCTGCCAGCCCTCTCCGTTTCTGTATTTAAAGCTTTCGAGGCCCAATAAAATAGTATCTGCTGTCTGCAGCCCTTATTGGTCATGGTGGAGTCCAGAGTGTGGGATCTCGACAGCCCCAGCAGGAGGAGACTTGGGCACTTGGATGACCCTCAACACAGTCATCTGCATACCTGGCCTCAGCCCTAGAAACCTAGCCAGTCAGGAAAGCAGGGCAGTTCTTCAGAGTCGCAGGCAACTCCTGGGCCCTGGGAGGCATGATGGCACCGTGGCCGTCAGGCAGAAGGCTGGAGATCTTCTGACTCATCAGTCCAGACCCCCCACTGCTCATGGCCGCCCTCCAGGACCTTGGAGATTTCGAGCAGCTCGGCAAGCAGTTGCCCAGGACTGGCCACACATGGAAGGCTGGGCTCGGTCTCACCAGGCCCCTGCGGAGAGTCGCTGGTACTGTCCTTTGCCAAGTTCTGCCGGAGCCCCAGCAGGGGGCCAGAGGGAACTTTCCCTCTCCTGCTGTGGCTGGAGTAAAGATTAACACCAGATAAAACTGACACAACATGGGTTAAGGATGGGGGCCTCAGTGCCTGCCCCGCTCCCTCCACAGTGTGTGTTCGTTGGGAAATGGGGCTGGAGGACAAGGGTGGGTTCAAGAGGGGTCACGGCTGCTCGCCAAGGAGACCCTGTCTCTCCGGGTTAGCTCCTGCTCTGTCTGACTTAATGAGGTATCCCCCAGGTCCTCGAGGTAGAGCTGGCCACAGAGCTCAGAAACCCCAGAGCTCCTGGAGGAGGGGAAGGCTCAAGAGCAGCCATTGTCGTGGAAGTGAGGAAGCTGTTGTGCTACTGGGGGAATGCCAGGGAGAGAGAGTAGGTGTGTGATGGCGAGGTCACCACGGTGTCAGGGGATCTGCCTGTTCTCCTCAGCCCCGCAGCCTTATCTGTGCAGCCCTGCCCTTCCTAGGCACATACTCCTGTGAAACATGGCACACCTTACTGCGGCCCCACATTCAACCCCCCATTTCCAATCTGGGGTGGTGCTCCAAACCGCCATATAAGATCAGTCCTTTGACCTTGGGGAAAGGCGGGAGGTGGTGGGGCCTGGCTGGCCAGCTCTCATCCCTAAACCAAGGTCCTAGGCCCCAGAAAATTCTGGTTCCTGGCAATTCTCCTACACCCACTTGGTGAGGCCCAGAGTTCACATGGGATTCTACCGAGAACCTGTCTTTAGGAAAAAGGATATGTGCTTCCTGAACTCGGGGTGCACTCTAGCTAAGGGGAGAGCTGAGTGGGGCAGTGGTGTCTGTACTGCTCCAAAAATCTGTGTGCTCCCTTCCTCTCAAGGACTCCCGTTTCTACCTGCCCGGGAATCCCTCTGGGTTAGCCAGACCGAGAGCTTACGGTCCTCGAATCAGACCCTTTATGGTCCAGAAAACTATGTTTGTCATGACTTCGTACAGCCCCTGATGGGGCCCAAGAAGTCCGCAGGAGTGTGAAGGTCCCCGTCTGTCTCACTCCTAGAGAAACTGTCCTGCCCCCGGCAGGCAAGCCCACTCCCGGTGGTCTCACGTTTTCTTGTCATGCATGGTGGAGGCTAGTCATGGAGAAGAGAATGGTCGCCTCACCCGTTTCTCTACCTCCTGGTGGGGTTAAGAGGCAGGTTCGCATGTACTCCCTGTGAGCGCAACAGGCAGAGGGGCAAGATGCCAGCCCGCTGTCTCACAAGAGGGTCTGAAATCGGCTCGCAGTCTCCACAGTTACCTTGGTTACATCTGCGCCCAAGGATAAGCCCTCCGTGGCTCTGCAATTGAAATGATGCCCGAACCTTCCTACTTCTTTTCTTTCTCTTCCCGTGCTGGTTTCAACCCAGACCAGACCATTCCCGGGGCTGGAGGCTGCTGCCGCCACTTCCCCTTAGTTCCTCCCCGTCACGTCTGTTGAGGTCCTGGGGTCTGTCGTGGGCAGCGCTGGGACTGGGGTGACACGAGCCAGGCACATAGGATGCAGACTTTCAGGGAGCACTCAGCGTGTGGGTGCATCGGAGGCTTTGCCTTTTGTCCGTAGTTGAGAACAGTCAACACGAGCACTTGCACCAGGAGCACCAAAAGCCTCTCTGGAGTTCCTTCCCCCACTGGAGTTAGGAAACATGTTCACCCATCCACCTTTCCACTTGAACCCCAAAACCTCTTGAGCACCGATCATCCAGCCACCAAGCACCGATTAAGACTCAGGCAGAACTGGGTCAGTGGGCGGCAAGGCTGTCTCCATGGGCTCTCAGGGGCCGTGCAGGCCAGGTTGAAGCCGTCAGCAGATGCTGAAAGCTCCGTAACGAGCCACGGCGGTGGGCAGTGCGCCAGGACAAGCAGCTGAGGCCCCGGCCCAGGGACTGGGAAGGTGTCATAGAGGAGGTCAGAGTCAAGAGCTGACAGGTGGCAGGAAAGCAGCATTGCTAAGCTCTGGACAGGCTCTGGAAGTTTTCCAGTGTCTGCGGACTGATGCATCAGAGCCCAGGGTTTGGGCTAGCCACCAGGGAAAGTAGCGCCACCCAAGACCGTCCCTGGTGACCCTCGTCTACCTTCTCCCTGCCAGCGAGCAGGACCAGTAGGGAAGGTGGTGGGCAGTGGGGACTCGGGGGTGGAGGGAAGGGTTTGTGCAACTGCCTCTACTTTATTTATGGTTTTGATTATTTCTGCATCCCAGGGAGAGCCAGTGGACCCCTTTTCTTGCATTAGCCCATGTTAGGAAGCATCGGGGAGGGGCTGGGGAGCTGGTGCCTCAAGAGTGGTTATTGATGTCCTAATTACAAGAGGATGCTAATTTAATTTGAACCTAATTACAGTGCACTACCCTGGGTGGCATGTGTTTTAATAATTAACGTCCTTCAGATGCGTAGGAGTATAATAAGATTTACACTGGGTTGGCTAGCGGGCTGGGGTCCCATCCGCCACCCTCCCCCCGGACAGCTTGGGCTGCTAGCAGGTGGGGAAGAAAGCATATGAGTCTTGGTTGGCTAGTATCTTGTCATCCTTCCCAGGGAATATGCTTGGGCCTCATTTCCAGCCACTTCCTTGACCCAGCAGGCTGCTCTGCTCTGTGGGGCTCCAGGCTGGAGCTCTGAAACACTCCGTGAGTGGCAGGATCAACGCTCTGGATGCCAGCCTTCCTCCCCCAACCCAGGCCCAGCCTCGCAGATGAGAGCCCCATCTCCGGCTTCCCTTGCCTGCCTGGGCCCATCCTGGGGAAGGGCTTGTTTAAGCAGGAAGAAAGAGAGCTGCTTGGTTTTTCTTCCTTCTCTTTTGATTGGGAACACTTGTAAGGAAGTACACATTCAGAAAAGCGCACGAATTACGAGGATATAGCTCAGGTGTTCACAATGTGAACATACCCGTGTACACACACAAGTCAAAAAATAGAACATCACCAGCCCCTCAGGCTTGCTGCTCAGTCACTGTCCCCCTCGAAGGTGACCCCTCCATTGACCTTTATCCTGGTAGATGGGTTCTGTTTTGTTATGTTTTTGTTTTTCAGTTTTGCCTGGTTTTAAGTTTTACATAGGTGGAGATCTGCAGGATGCATTCTTCCCTGCCTGCCTTCTCCCGCTAAGTATGTCTGTGGGCTCTGTCCTTGGTAGCTTAGTTTTGGTGTATGCCTGTTTTCTGTATGGACTGTTGTCTGAATACACCACTTCTTGGTTATGAAGAAGTCAGAATCTCAACAAGCCGCTAGAGCCAGAGCTCTGCCCAGTCCCTAAAGGAGAAATCTGCTCATTCTAATTATGCAACTGGAGGACAGGAGGTGACACTCGATGAGCTAGGGTAGCAAGATGACAGGGCAGGGTAGTTCCACCCATTACCAACATGGAGTGGTGTGGTTGCCAGCGTGGCTCCCCTGCCCAGCCTTTCAGAGCTCCCAGAGATAGGGAAAGGGTCTGTCAGCAAGTTCTAGAAGCCAAGCAGACGAACCAGGGGCTTAAGAGATGGTCTGAGGGAACTTCGGTGTCTACCGGAAGCCTCTCTAGGCCTGTTCCTCTCTAAGTGTTGCTGGTAGACCAGCTAGCTAAGAATCACCCGAGGTGCTCGTTAAAATGCAGCTTCCAAAAAGGGCCAGGACCCCCCTGGGAGTGGGGGTGGGGGTGTGACTGAACCATCCATCACAGCAGGAGGACAATGGGTAATGTTTATGGGATTGGTAAAACAAGAACTGGCCTGTTGTGTAGCAATAATGGTAACCACCAGAAAATCTAGAACAGATGATGAAAAGTGGTTGCCTGTAGGTAACAGCTGAGGGTTCGGAGTGCTTATTAGAACTCCCTGTGTACCAATTTTTTCACCATCAGTGAGCATTTCCAATTTTTTATTCATTATCAGGCAAATCTGCATGTATCACTTCCCATTCCAGAACCCCTCCCTCAATTCCTGTGGTCCAGGGCCTGGGACTCTGCACTCTAAACAAGTTTCCCTGGTGATCCTGATGAGTTCTCAAGTTCAAGAATTAGCTATCACTGTCCAAACTCATTTTATCAGGGAAGGAAGGAGACAAAGTGACTTGCCCAAGGTCATCCAGCTTATTTATGGCAGAGCCAAGAATAGAAAACTGGTCCCTGGCCTATGTTCTCTGCATCATGGCTCTCACCTTGGTGGGTGTCCGTCTTGGTGGGCCTGGCCCCCAGGGACCTGAGGGACGAGCTGAGGACTTAGTTCAGTGAAAGGAAGCCAGGGTGCCCTTGCCTGGGTGCAGGGAGGCGACCCGTCCAGCAAGCAGAATACTCACAGCCTTGCCCCCTGCGAAGCCATTGCAGGGCCTGGCACGTACAGAATGCCACGGCACCAGCAGCAACATCCTCAAGTTGTTGTCACACAAGGAAGGAGTCTGCCCTGAGCCCACTGCCGGGCATTACCAAGCGCCTCCCTCCTAGCTCCAGGGACTGTTCTAAGTGAGAGAGAGGAATCAGCCCTCAGGTCCTGGGCCTATAGTCTACTGAGGACAGCAGATATTGGTGATGGGAAAACCCAGTTTAGTGATACAGGTAAAATGTATCCGTAAAAATGTCCACATGCAGTGGCATTAGCTTGTCAAGTTGGCAGCGTGCCTGCCCCAGGGTCCAGCAGTTCCCTCCTACCTGTGCGGCCAAGGGCTACATGCACATGTGAGAACCGCCCCCTCCAGGAGTCATGTGCAAGAACGGTCACTGGAGTTAAGTTCCTACTAACACACAACTGGGCACCCCAGACACTGCAAGGTATATCCACACAAGGAAGTCGGATTCAATGAAAGTGAATCGTGGCCGCACAGAATAACACGGATAAATCTTAGAAACAAGGACATCTCAGATGACTTCATATCCTATGTGCCATTTTCTAAAATTCGAAACCAAATAATACACTGCTCACATATCTACTGACTGATCCTTTAACTTCTGGGATGTGTTTGAGAGAGTAAAGGGACATTTAAATCTGTATATTTAGGCCACAAACATAAACTGGTGCTTTTTTGAACAAACTGGGACACATGGACACCTTTGAAATATGTACTAAAGTGCAAAACCAAAAGGCAGAAGGATGATAAACACCAAAATCTGGATAGTGGTCCTCTCCAGGTGGGATAAGGAAGGATGTCAGGGAACCTAAGTTACTAGGAATATTCTAGCTCTCAGTCTGGGAGGTGGGTCAATAGATGTTTGTTACATTACTAATAAGGTGGTGTGGGAGCTCAAAGGAGAGAAACATCTTTTCCTAGGAGTTAGGGTTAGAGAAATCTCAAATAGGAGCACTTCAGTCTACCAAGGAAAGTTATGGGAGGTTTTCCAATGACAAGGTGACTCAACAGGTTTTGCCAAATGAAGAACCGGTCTGGTGGAGGGGGCACACTGAGCAAAGCCCTCTGCTAGCCCATGGAACTCTTAATAAGACTGCCTGCCTGGGCTCCAGTGGAGTGTGCGGCTACACACTGCTCAAGACCAAAGCTCAGGCCTGATCTCGCCAGCCCTGGCTGCTGACCACCTGAGGGCCCACCACCCCTTTGGGGAAAAGCAGCCAGTGTGGGTGGGGAAGGCCTGCATAAGATACTTCGGGGTTCCCAGATCCCTTCTCAAGTTAATGTGTAACTTTAAGGTACACAAATCTTTAGTATAAAGCTTATGGATGTTCATAACCTCCATGCAACCACTCAGATCAAAGTAAAACGTCAACACCCCAGAAGGCTCCTTGATGGCCCCTCCCCACCCACCCCCCAAAATGACAGAACTATGTCACCCTAGTTTTGGCTGTTCTTGGTGCCAGGGTCTTTCAAAAGACGTTTTTTCCAAAAACAGTCCTGGGAAAGTGAGGGTGTCACAGTCTCTAGGGACTTATGTGGGAGCATCTAAACCTGGGACTGAACCCCACACCGGGCAGGATGGGGGCCTCCCAGCTCCATCACGGCCGCCTCCGGACCTTGGACAAGGCCAGCAGGCCGCCACAGTCCCTGTCCCTGCTGCCTGAGGGCGTTGGCTGCTGACACCCTGGCAACACAGATCCATCATCCCAGCTCGATGGAGTCATTCCGTGCCCTGAGAGTGGGTGACATTGATGCGGTTCAGTGAGCAGGCGGCCCCAATCTGTAGGAGTGATGTGGGTGCCCGGGCCGAGGACGCCAGCTCGCCCTCTACTCTGGGGCAGGTGTCCGGTGCCCTTCTGCAGCCGCCCAGGTGCTGCTTCAGGCCAGGTGAGTGCGGCCCGGGGACAGAGGCCTGAACATTTCACGTTCCCAGTTGTCTGCGTGGAAGTAGGAGAAGCCAAAGCCACAGTTCATCTCCACGGTGCCTCCGTTGGACTCGGGAAGGTGTTCTTGTTCCAACGCACAGCTGGCCGTGGGCAGCAGCGTCTGGGCCTCAGGCTTTCCAGGAGGCAGTGGTGTGGATGGGGCAGGCGGTGCGGCATCCCCCCAGCCCGGCAGCCTCCCCCGCCCAGCCACTGCAGGCAGCTGCCCTGGCAGGCAGTGCTCTCCCAGACTGCCCTGCAGCGCCCGGCTCAGAGTTCGGGACTCAGAGAATTTCTTGCGGAGCCTCAGGCGGCATTCGAAGGCTGAGTCGCTAGATAGATGTCCCCCGGATTAGTCATTAGCAGGAGGCGTTGGTGCTGGTAGAGAATGTGGAACTGAGATTCGCGTCCACGAGTCCGAACAGCGCGGCGCTCGCGGCCTCGGCTCTAAGGGCGGAGGCTGCCCTCGCCCGCCTCAGGCTCGTGGAGCACACCCCCACACACACCTGCAGGTGATGCCAGAACTCAGTGAGGTACTTGTAAGGCCGTCGTGCGCGGCCCAGCGCCGAGCCGGGGCTCAGCAGCTGCCGGTGCGGCTCGGGGAGGAGGCGGGGCAGGCGGCCCCCTGCGCCTGGGGGGGCCCAGCACCCGACACAGCTGGGAGTCGGGGGAGCCCGGAACCGTCTCGGTGACGGGAACGAGCGAGCAAACCCAGAGGCCTAGAGGCCGCCTCCCGTCGGGACAGCGCTGTGGGGTTCGGACCAGATGGGAGCCCAGGGCCCGGGGCCGAATCCCCGTGTGCCCAGTGGGGTCCGGCTGCAGAGTGCTGGGGGCGGGAGTCCGCCCACGGGCCCTGAGCGCCTGGGACGCGCTGAAGACGCAGCCGGAAAGCCCGCGGAGGCCTGACTGCGCGGACTGGTGCGGGCGCCGGCCCGGCCGCCGCTGGCGTGCGGGAGACCACAACCAGCCCAAAGCTCCGCACCGACACCTTCCCTCCGAGCTGGGCTCTGCACCTCGTGCGCGGAAGGGAAAGAGCTTGGTAGGGGTTGGCCGTGTGCGTAGGTGCCTCAGCAGCCAATCTGACTGGCAGACCTGAGAACGTGCCGCAGAAAACGACTCCTCCCCGCTGACATGGGCGAGCGTGCTGCCGCCTGAGGGGTGGGGGCCACAGAGTGGGGTCGGGGGCAAGGGCGGCGCGAGGGGAGCAGGGTGCTGCAGCCACCAGATACGGAGCAGCGCTCCTCTGACCCACGGCAGGAATCCCAGCGCTGGAGGTCACCATGCCAGGGGGGAAATGGGAACACCTACGTGGGGGCGCTTCCTAGACCGCCCTCATGTCCACCAAAACCCTGGGGTCAGAGGGGCACACTCCGGGACACCACAGTGCATGCCTGGTGGGGGCCTTCCCATTTGACAGGGTAGCAGGAGAGGTCAGTGCCTGATCCCAAGCCGTAAACGGTGTGAGAGCATCGGAAGCCTTCTGGAGGCCCACCATGGTGGCCAGTCATGTGGTCTCCTAGCTCCCTAGGGAGAGAGGCCTGTGGAGGCAAGACAGGTCTGAGGCTAGACTTCATCTGGGGAGGGCAGACCCCAAGGGGCAGCAGCACACCCACCCGGGGGGCCTTCAGTGGGAGGGTGGGAGCAGTTGGCATCGCTAGGAACGGGCCGGCCTCCTGTCTCATCTTGCCTGATCTGTAGAGGGCAGCTCCCAGGGGAAGACCTGAGGCAAAGATCTCCAGTAGTCCCATGAGGTCGATTGATAGTGACTCCCTGGGGTGCTATGGAGAGAAGGATTCCAAGGTCATGCCAGAAAGTCAGCTGTAATCAATGACTGATGTCTACCAAGAGAGTGGGAAAGAGGGATGTGTGTCCCATATATTTGCTCCTGCTGCTTTATGGGAAGGGGGTTCAGACCCATCCAAGCAGGGGTCACTTCCTTCACATCCCTGACAGGCACATTGGCTTCCGCCTGAAGAGAGGACCAGAAACTCGTGAGGCAGTCAGTGCCCCACCTAGTCGGTTCTTACCCGATTACTGAACTGTGTTCCAATGCAAAGAATGGGTTGCAGTTTCATAAACATGAGCTCAGCACCTACTCTCTGCTGGGCACAGAAGACCCACAGCTGAGCCCTGTCAGTGGGCGTCATCTGCAGATACTTGAATCCGGTCAACTTTAGCAGGACTCATTTTCCTGGGAAGGGAGAGGGGCCTAAAGGCAGAGACGGGGGGTGGGGGGTATCTCCAACAGCAGGGAGAGTTGAGGCCCTGATCCTGGAAGTATCTGAGCGCCTTGGGCTGGGGGCATTTCCTGAAGACCAGCCCTCCGTTTTCCTCCGCTGAAGGTAGGACTTTCAGGCCAGTAGGCCCTGGAAGAGTGCGTCTCAGACTTTAACATGCGTATAACTCATCTGGGAGTCTTGTTAAAATGTAGGTTCAGATCCAGTAGGCCGGGGGCAAGGCTAAGAGTCTGCATCTCTAACAAGCTCCCCGAAGGTGCTCAGGCAGTAGAAGCAAGGCCTCCCCACTCTTTTCAGAGCCTACCAGGGGGAGGGAGGTAGAGAAGCTGCCTGGCCCCCAGAGAGGGTGCTAGGAGGTGGACCAAGGCCTGAGTTTGGAGACCAGGAGAGAAGACGATTCATGCTATATAGAGCCAGAAATCTGCAGGAAGGGACCGGATCCTGACTCGGCTCTCCGGGCTGCTAACTCTTTCCTCTAGGAGTACCTACAGCAACACTGAGAGCCAGCTGACACACCTGACGGAGCATAGGGTCTCGAGACTACAAGCTCCCGTTCGGATCATGATGTCAGCAGCAGCTAACAATTGCTGTGGGCTGGGCTAAGCGCTAATGGGTAGCCCTATGAGAGAAGAACTTTTTGCCCCCATCTTACCTCCAGAATATAGGCCAGGTGTTATTCATCTATGTATCCCCATCCTGGGCACAGTATTTGTCAGCATGTATTCAGTAAGTGGTTTCTGAATGAATGAATGAATGAATGAATGAATGAATGAATGAATGACTAAAGCTCAGCCCAGGCAGAGGGTATTGCATGAACCAGGCCCAGAGAGAGAATGGGGAACAGGCTGGAGCGCCCAGGATTCCACATCCTGCCACCACCCCTTACCTTCCCACCAGGCCAGGCAGGACTCCATCGGAACAGGTCAGCCAGGGAACCTGTGGCCACCCTTTACTTTGTTGGAAAAAGAGAAATCCTTAAGCCCTCTTGTTCCAGGTTGATTTCCTAGGTCCTTGTGGAAATTTCTAAACCCAGGTCCACTGTGCTGAAGCGGGCAGGGCAGCACCTGGCAAAGTTTAGGGCTAGTCAGGCTCTCATCCAAATGGCCTTAAACATGGCCCTCCTCCCTTGTGCCAGACTCTGTGCCAAGCACATCACATGCCTGCTTCCCACAGCCACGTTCCTGTGGTCCAAGGTCGTACCCCGGTCCAAGGTCGCAGACCGAGGTGGGACTCCAACTCCGGCGACCACGCCCATACTCGGGAAACAGCGCCCCCTAGAGGACAAGACGAGGCGGTCGGGAGACTAGACTTGGAGGAGGGCCGCGGGAGGCCACCGAGGGCCGGCCGTCCACGCGCTGTTGTGGTCAGCAGCCAAGGAGGGAGGCCAGGCATGGCCGTTCTTCCGAGGACACCCGCTGCTGGCTTGCGAGCAAAGGTCAGGGGATCGATCCCTGGGCTGGTTTTGCAGGAGCTCCTCTGTGCCCTCCACAGCACAATTCCCTAGAGCCTCAGAACCGGAAACCATCGTCCCCCCATTTTACAGATGAAGAAACAGAACCGAGAAGAGGAAGCGACTTGGCCCCAGTCGCAGAACTAGCTAGGAACAGGGTCGGGTGGGGGACCCGGGGTCTGGCTCCCTGCATCGGCGCCCCCGGCCCACCGCCTCCTCCCCGCTGTCCCCAGCTCCCCCGCCGCAGACGGTGGCTGGTTTTTCCCCACCCCACCCCCCCGGAGCTCGGGGGGCGCGGGGCGCCCTAGGCCCGCCTGCACGCTTCGCCCTCGCCGACGCCCTCGGGCTGGGGGCGCGGGGGGCGGGCAGGGGAAGAGGGCGGCGGGGCGGGGGGCGGGGGCTGCCGCGGCCTCGAGCCTCCCCGCCGGGCGCTGCCTGGATGCTGGCCCCGCGCAGTGGGGCTCGACCCGTGCAACCGAGCGCGGCGGCCGCTCGGAGCCACCCGGCGCGGTGCGGGTGGCCTGGCCCTTCCGCTGCTCCCGCCCCCGGCCGGCCGCTCCAGACGCCCAGGCCCCGGAGGCCCAGGCAGCAGCCGCCACTTTCTGGGGCGGCCAGGGGGCCCTCGACCCCAGCCCCAGAGAAACCCACCGTCTTCTGGTTCCTCTACCAGGCCCTTTCCCTGAGGTCTCTGGGCACTTTCTAAAATAGGCCTTGCTTTCTCGCTCTTCCCTCCCCCCGCTCCGCCCCCCACCCGCCCCACCTTCTCCATTCCCGTCCCAGGAACTGTGATGCAGGCACCCAATTTTCCCCCATCTCCCGACTCCCTACTGTCAATAATCCCTCCCACTCATCAGGGTAACAGAGACACAAATAATCCGAGCGGTTCTAAAAATACGGTTCCCGGATCAGCAGCATCGGCATCCTTTGGGAACTTGTTAAAGATGCAAACTCTCAGGCCCCACCTCAGACTTACCAGAACAGAACACTGTGGAGCCCAGCAGGTGACTGTGATGCACACCAAAGTTTGAGAGCCGCCGATCTAATGTGCACTCATTTATTCATTCATCACTAGACCTGTGCAATTCTGCCCATGGAGAAGCACCCTGAAACACGGAGGTGCTCCCCCACCCCCCGGCCCCACCAGCTGCCTACCGGGAGATGCTGTCCTACAGCTTTTAGGTGGCAGTGCAACCTGGGGACCCAGGAGTGGGAAAGGAGGCCCCAGGTCGAGGCCAGGAGGGAGTGAATGGCTGCCAAGGGTCCCCCTGGGGAGGGGTGGGGGAGAAGCTGTGCTCCCAGCACCCAGCATCGCAGCTGTAGGGACAGGGCAGTGACCTCCTCTGCCCCTGGCAAGCAAGGACAGGCTCAGGAGAGTCAGGAGTCTTCCCACTCACCCCCACCCTCAGCAGAGAGGAGGCAGTCTCAGAGATTGGGGCGGGGGGCGGTGGGTAGGGCGAAGGACAGGATTTTCTGCAGGACAGGACAGTCCCTCATCTCCCAAAGTAATCCCCTGAGGAGGAACCCAGGCCACAGACTCACTCGATGTGGAAAAGGTAAAAGTTCTGAAGGAGGAGCTTTATGTGGAGGGAAGGAGGAATCATGAGCCACATGCGTCAGGCCGGTGGGGCTTAAACACAGCCTTGAGCCGGTTTCCCTGGGCTGCATTCTGGTTTCCCTGGGCTGCATTCTGGCAGGCTGGGACCCGAGCAGGGCACCTGAGAGTGGGGGGATATACCGCACCCTCCCTCTGGTCAGGCAGGAGGGGATGGAGCCCCTCCCTGTTTCCTGCCTTCTGGAGGGCTTCAAATGCATATGAAACCCCACCCCACCCCACTCCAAATTGTGGCATCACTTGGAGCATAATGTTGTTTGGTGGCATTTTGGGTACCCCAGAACCCTGCTTGCCATGAGGTGATGGCTGTTATTTATGCCTGGGCCCTGCTCTGATCTCAGAGAAAATATCTCATCATAAGTTGGCATGCCATGGCAAACAATTAAAAGAGAAAAATAAACCTCAGTGCAATCTCAGGGTGCTTGGAAATGAGGAATTACAAGGTGGTGGCATGAAAAAATTATATAAAAATCTATTTTTACATCACAATAATGTGCTTTTATACGGGTAGTAATTTCTGGATTTGCAATAAAGTGGCTTTACATCAGGCAGAATCAGAGTTTATAGGCAATTGGTGCTTTTATCTGGGAAAATATAACTCACCCATCCCCACACCATCCATCCTGCAGGCAGCAGGCCTCATCTTCCCCAGCACCATCAGTATTGAGGAAATAATTATGCAATTAAAGTGTCAGCCCCCTGGCCCCCATATCTCCCAGCCACATCTTCCAGCTTCTGTCACTGACCCTTCCCCAAAGATGGGACAGGCCGTGGGCCCAGGTCACGGTAGTGGGCCACTGCCTCCATTGGGCCGGAACGGATCCCAGGGCTTCGAGGAACCGCCCCCCGCCCCCAGGGCCAGCAAGCACTCCACAGACACGGCAGGTCTGCTCCCAGCCAGGCACTGCGCTGAGAACCTAGGAACCTGGGGCCCCATGTCTGGCTTGGAGAGCTTGCCATCTGGTGACAGTCACCCTGTAGGCAAGGGGATGATTTACCGATGGCAGGTAAATCCAGGGAGACGAAGGGGTGCAGAGGAGCTTGGGGTAGGATGGGGTGAAGCATGGCCCTGAGCCTGAGGCCTCTGTTGGGAAGGGGAGAGTGAGCTACGAAGCTAGGAAGATGAGTGTGTCCGAGAGGACGGGCCCCAGCCCAGGCAACGTCTCCAGTGGGGCCCTGAGGCAGGCGTGTGAGAGCAGGTGCTCACTGTCCTCATCCTCAGAGTGTGGAGCTGTCCTTTGCTATCACCCAGTCTGACCCAACATTTCATGTATTCTTTTAAAATATCAGACACTGGGGGCGCCTGGGTAGCCCAGTTGGTTAAGCATCTGCCTTCAGCTCAGGTCATGATCCCAGGGTCCTGGGATCGAGCCCCGCATCGGGCTCCCTGCTCGGCAGGAAGCCTGCTTCTCCCTCTCCCACTCCCCCTGCTTGTGTTCCCTCTCTCACTGTGTCTCTCTCTGTCAAATAAATAAATAAAATCTTTAAAAACTCAATAATAAAATAAAATAAAATATCAGACACTGTATCATCAGTCAGAGGCCCAGCAGGAAGCCGGTAACACATTCCCTTCAAGAAAGGCATATAGATAAGGTGTACGGGTAGAGTTTACGGAAGTCAACAAGAAATGATGGGGGATCCCAGGGCAGAGAGAGAGAGGAGCTGTTACCACCCCGAGGCCTGGAGGACGAAGGGCAGGGGCAGCAGCTGGATGAAGAAGGCCATCAGGTGATTGGAACCTCCATCACCTGAAAAGATAAACGAAGAAGGCCTAAAGGGAACGAGTCGGGTTTTGATGGAAGATAGGAGCCAGGGGAAAACACTGCTTCACGGTCCCCCCACATTCTAGTCTCTTGCCAGTGCCTCCCAACGGCCACCCCAACCGGAAGCCAGAGATCAAGGGCGCTGGCTGGTGCTGCCCAGCCGGATGAGCCTCAGGGCCGAGAGCAGGGTGGAGAATAGATCTGGATGTGGGAACAGATGACATCCAGCCACCCGCACAGAGTGGCAATTATTGGACAGTCTGGTGATGTGGCAAAAATGTAACGTGTGTCAATGACTGTGATTAATATTTCTATACAGTGAAACTCTGTAGTTTTCTCACATTTTTAAAGATTTTTATTTATTTATTTATTATTTAGAGAGTGAGCACAAGTGCGGGGGTGGGGAGCAGAGGGAGCGAGAACCCCAAGCAGACTGTGCTAAGCGGGGAGAGCCCAGTGCAGGGCTTGATCCCATGACCCTGAGATCATGAGCTGAGCCAAAACCAAGAGTCGGACGCCTAACTGACGGAGACCCCCAGGCACCGCTCTCCTCATTTTTGGTTCACCAGAACCTATACTCAGCGTGAGCCTGGGCAGTCTTACCTGACACCATGCACAGTTTCATGGGCAGGGAACCTGTGTGACATGGTGGAAGAGAATTCACACGGTAGTGTCCATGAGAAGTGGCCATTCTGCGGAGTGAGGCGGCAGGCCCGAGGCCAATGTGGGCTCTGCCTACCCTGAGGTCCACGGTTTCTGTGCCTGGCATGGGCCCCCAAGACAGCCTCTCACACAGGCTCCTAAGGGGACAGGTGGATTCCTTGTGGTGACCGGAGAGGGAGGAGGGAGACCCGTCCCTGGGGGGCTGGGCGGTCCAGTGCCCTGGAAGCAGGTCACGGGCACTCTGCAACAGCGGGGAGGTAGCTGTTCCCATAAACGTGGAGTCTTCAGAGCAGTGCGGAGGAGGAAGAGCAAGAAAGAGAATGAGATCCATAATTCTGAAGCACTCAAATAAGATTAAAAATACATGCACACAGGGCCGCCTGGGGGACTCAGTTAAGCGTCTGCCTTCAGCTCAGGTCATGATCCTGGGGTCCTGGCATTCAGCCCCACATGGGGCCCCCTGCTCCGCTGTGGAGAGGCTGCTTCTCCCTCTGCCTGCCACTCCCCCCCCACCCTCCCCCCTTCCCTGCCTTGCTCATTCTCTCGCTCAAATAAAAATCTTAAAAAAAAAAATTACACGCACATGCAAAAAACATTTTGCAAGCACTTTTACAAACCCAAGCCCTTCTGAACGGCTAGCTTTCAGGGGTGGGGGTGAGGGGCATGGCGCTGAAGGCGGATAAATGAACAAGGCCCTAAGGAGAGCGAAGGCTTCATGGATTCAATCAAAGCAGCTCTGCTGTGTGACCTTGGCCTGCTACTCAGCTGCTTTCTCCTTAAAATAGGAGGAAACAGTAATAAATAGATCCCAAGGCATGTTTATGAGACCAGATGCGGGTCCAATGAGACCTGTTCTGGGGTGGAGGGTCCCTGAAGGCCTCTGGCCCGACCACACAGGGCAGGGAGCTGCTCCAGCTGGGGGAGGTGGCCTGGCAGCAGCCGTGACCACAGGGTGACCAGATAGCTGACAAAGTTCTCAATGCAAAACTGTGTCTCATCGCCTAGCCTGTCACCTCACTGACAATCCACCATTAGGGATTCCTTGCTTCCACTTAAAGCCTCTTCTCCACTGAAATGCAAAATAGTGCCCCCCACCAACCAACCCATTTTGTTGTTAGCAGTCATCAACAGGCTCAGGCTCAGTCATTAACTCCCACGTTGGTTTGAATTTGTTTATAGGATTAGCTCCCCATCACCCGAACAGCTGAGAAAAGAGGCCTAAGGGATGAGCCCAGGGCCTGATACATTTTGATGGAGAAAGGAGAATGAGCCTCTGGAGGGTGCGTCAAGGGGAGCTACTCAAGGTGGGTGGGGTGCTAGAGCGGGCGGGGCTTGGGCTCTCCGGGGAGGGTCCCTCAGTTTGAAAAGCATCCAACAGGAACACAGGAGAGGTGAAGACAAGCATGAGTTTTGCCAGGAGCTTCCGGGGGTCCTGAGGCGTCCGCTTACACTTGACCCCTCTGCTCCTCGCCCAGGTAGGGGCAGGTCCTGCCCTGGCTCACACCTCGGTGAGCTTCTGCCTCAAAGGCTCAGATATCTTTGATTTAATCCTCTTTCTGCCTATTTCTTCCTTTTTTCTGGCTTTCCGGCTGAGGGAGGAGAAGGGCTTGCTGTAAGCCTTTACTCTGTGCTCAGGGCTCAGACATTAGCTGAGCTTCTCATCTGCACCAGGACTGGGAGGTCAGCGAGCAGCTCTCCGGCAAACAGCTGCTTCCAGGAGCCTCGTGCCCTCTGACCTTGTCGACCCCACGAATGCCTGGCTGTAGCGGATTGAATAGCGTCCCCCCCAGAGGATGTGTCCGAGTCCTGACACCTGGTGCCCGAGAATGCGGCCTTATTTGGAAATGGGTCTTTGCAGATACAATTAGATTTGTACTTGAATTAAGTAAGGCTCTCAGGATGAGATCCTCCTGGATTCAGGGTAGGCCCTAAACCCAGTGCCTGGAGTCTTGCAAGAGAAAGGACAGGGAGAAGGCCGTGTGAAGAAAGCAGTGCAGGCGAGGAAAAATCACTCTCCCTCTGTCCCTCTAGGTTCTTAGCCGAGGCCCCTGAGCCGAGAATAAACAGAAGTTTATGAACATGTATACCTCATGTAACATGGGAGAGACTCAGGGGAAACTGAGTAACTCCCAAAGCGCCTTAGAAGTCAGGATTAAATACCATCTGAATAGGGGAAGGGAAAGGGGGGTCCAGCCCCTTAGGGGAGACTAGAAGATTTTTAAGAAAGACCAAGGGGCTCTTCCAAGACAAGACGGTAGCATGCTGGTTTGTGACAAAGCTCGTATGGGTGTGGGGGCGCCGCCAGCAACCTTTCCTGCTACAAGAGGCAGTCTCCCCAGATGAAACCCCCAGAAAGGGGGTGGGTGACAAGGCAGTGCCTTTTGGAGGGTGTGTCTTCAGCGGATGAGGGGAGTTCACAGAAAGCCTCTCCCTGCATTTGCTGTTTTCACGTGCCTGAAGCTCAAAATCATCAATGTGCCGAAGCAGCATATTTGGGGATGGCAGGTCCTGAGCTCCCGCGATTGTATTTTGGGTCCTGCCACCCTCAGCAGGCAGAGAGGGAGAGATCAGAGTTGTGCCAGCCCAAGCCAAGGACCAGGCGAGAAGACGCAAGGAGTTCTCCCCTAGAGCTTTCCCTTAGGGAGAGCTCGGCCCTGCTGATTTGATGGAAAAGGGAAACTGAGGCCCCGAGCCGCCTCTGCTCTCCTTGGGCATGAAGGTGGGGGCCACAGCAGCACCTACCAGGGCATAGCGGGGCGGTGGGGGGGGGCGGCTGGGCCAGGCGCCCTGCCTCCCAACTGACGCCTTCGTCCTGCTTCCCGTTGCCCGCCTTTCCCAGGGCTCTGGCTGGGGCACCCAGTGCGGGGGGCACCCCTGAGCCAGGACCCCCGGCTGGCCCCACCCTGCTGCCACCCTCTGCCGTGCCCCGGGGAGACAAGGACAGCGCGGAGCCTGAGTCCCCCGCGGTGGTTTCATGCTCCATAAGATGGGCGCTCAAAAACAATAGACACAGCCAGCTGCCCAGGGCCTGCCGCGGCAGCGGGCCATGCTGAGGTGGCTGCCTGGGAAAGAAACCAATTCCCAGGCCCGGTGGGGAGAAAGCACAGCATCGGCAGGGGCAGGAGCTGCCGTGTCTTGGTCTGCAAAGCCCCAGCCAATAAGGGGCTAAAAGTAAGCAGCCTCTCCCAGCCGCGCGCTCTCCTTTCCCTGTGACTCGGGGTCCTCCTGTCGGGGCAGGTGTCTGTCTGCTGCAGAGCCGCCTGGCTGGGGCGCCCGAGGTGGGGGGCGGGGAGCATAGGCAAAGGGATGAGAAGGGGACGGTCAGGAGCTTCCTCTGACTCCAGGGGGCTCCCTGTCAGTTCTGAGCATCCAGCTGCTGCTGGTGAAAAACACTTTCTGAGCAACGTGTTGGAGCTGGGCACGTAAGGAGCCCAAGATAAAGCCCCACTTGGTGGGGAAGGACATGCAAGACCCTCGCCTCTCTGGTTCCCCTTGAACACTGTGACCCGCAGAGAGGAGAGCCCAGTGGGCCCTGGGCCCCCCGCTCCTCCAAGAGCCTCTAGTGCTGTCCAGCGCGTACACCTGTGTCTCTAAAGAATGAAGGGTTGGTGTTTTTTTAATCTCCAAACAAAGAATGAACATTTTAGTAAGGAATCGGGTGAGTGGGGATCCTGCAAAGCATCCCCTGGGGCTGGGAGGTGGGACGCAGGTTTATCTCAATCATGCTGCCATGGCTGAAACACACAGTTCAGTGACCCTCTTTTGAAACAGAGTGAGACTGTGAGCCCCACAGAAATATTGCTAATGTTGCCTTTTCCTCGCACTTCTGTCCCCTCCCACCTCGGGATCATGCACACCCCTGCCCACCGCGGGGTCCCGCGGCCCGGCTTCCCAGCATGTCTTACCTGGAGAACAGCCAAAGCCCTCGAGCCGTCTTCCTGCCTTCGACCCCGTCCCCCTTAAGGCCCTTCTCCAGCTTCAAAAATGTCAACGGCTGCCCAAACTGCTTGGCCTGACCCACCTGGTTCCTCAGCAAACTAGACACCCATTTCTTCATTCCTCTCTGCCTTTGCTCAAGGCAGTTCTCACTTTCTAGAACACTCTCCTCCACTTTTGCTCTCTCTTAAATTCCTACTAACTTTTTTTTTTTTTAAGTAGACTCCATGCCCACAATGTAGGCTCAAATTCATGACCCTGAGATGGAGAGTCACGTGCTCTGCTGACTGAGCCAGCCAGGGGCTCTGAATTCCCACCAAAGCCCAGTTTACATGGTACCCTCTATCCCCAATTCATCCCAAAGAGAAATTGTCACCCCCTCTGTGTCCCTCAGGCATGTTGGGCAGCTTCTATCATAGGTTCTATGTTTCCCAGTACAGTTACTGTCTTGTGTGTGTCCTCTGCTGGCTGGCTGGATCCTGAGGGCCTGGCTGAGAACAGTGCCTGGCACACAGTAGTCATCTAATAAATGCAGCCAAGCTGCAGTTGACTTACAGACCCATGATATAAATGCTTTTTTGCAACAAGCCACCCAGGTTTTTTCGGCTGGTTTGTTACACAGCATGACTGTGCCAAGAGCTGACTGAGATACATGGGTCCAGGGAGAATGGAGCGTTTGGGGCTGAGCGTGCAGCGCTGGCGGAAAGCACGTGCTGAGAGCTGGTGGGGTGTGTGGGGTAAGGATGCTCTGAATGTGGTGACGGAGTCAGACCACCCAGCTTCAAGTCCTGGTTCTACCTCTTGCTCCCATGTGTGTGTCTGTGGGCAGGTGACTCATTTTCCTCATCTATAAAATAGGAATGACAATAAAAGGCTCTGTCTCGTGGGGCTGCCATGAAGAACGAGAGGGATAACGACAAGCCGGGTGCTTGGCACACAGCAAGGGCTCCGCTAGTGTTTGCTGTTAGTGATGATGACTAATTGTGACTGATGGTCGCGTGCCCCTCCTTCCCTGGTCCGGCTTGCCCGCTCCCGGCCCAGCTGCTCACAGCACGCGCTGTCTGTCAAGAGGTGCTCCGCGGGAGGGAGGCAATTTTCCTCTGCCGTTTTCCATGGTTTCTCTTGAACTTTGATGTTTCATGAGGGGCTGGCAGCAGCCTGTGCCCTGTCTTCCCGCAGAAGAGCTGAGCGTGGCGCCCGCTCTTGGCTTGGAGCGCAGAGAGAGTAAGTCACAGCTCGGAAAGGCAGGGCTTGACAAAAGCAAGGGGTGGGGGGGTGGCACGGATGGTGACGACTTCATCTTCCCGGCTCTTGTGAGTCATGCAGACCCACTACCAGCACCCCCAGCTTCTGGAGATGGGCAAGAGGCTGGAGGTCTCCATGTCACCTGCGTGTTGGTCACCTCAGCAGACGGTCATGCCACCACAGCCCCAGAAGCAGGGACAGGAGGGATTCAGAGTCAGAGGCAGCACAGGCTCTGCATTTTGGGACACAGGAAATATCTGAGCAAGTCCCAGCGTCATGTACCAACAGGACTCTCAAAGCCACCCAGCAGAAGATCGCATGAGCAAGGGATTCCAGAACCTTCCAGGGAACACCTGAGAGGGACTGGAAGGATTGCAAAGGCTCGAATTAATGGAGATGAGGATGGACAGTGGCATCCTGGGCACCCCTGGCTTGCAGCTACCCCTCTGCAGTGACCCACCCCGTGCAGAACACTGGGACTGTCTCATTGCCACCACAGCAGCTGTCCCCTTGCCCACTCTTCCATGAGGGGCCCGGCCTCACCAGCTCCTTCTGGGCCTGGCTGGGGATGGTCCCCAAACAAAGAGACCCTCCCTTCTGGGCTGCCATTTGCCAGGTCTCCTAGGACCCCAAAGCCAGAAATAGGAGAAGGGGGAGGACCCAAGTCCTGTAGACATCAGGTGTCTCCAGGAGCCACGGCTGCCGTGAACAGGACTCCCTGGAATCGTGACTCCCACCAAGGCCACAGCATGAGATGGGACATGAGCAGAAAGATGAGCAGGAAGGGGCGCCTGGGGGGTTGTCGGTTAAGCGTCCGACTCTTGGTTTCCTCTCAGGTCATGATTTCAGGGTCGTGGGATTGAGCCCTGTGTCAGGCTCCGTGTTGGGCGTGGAGTCTGCTTGGGATTCTCTCTCTCTCCCTCAGCCCCGTCCCCCTCACTTTGCACACACTCAGGCTCTCTCTCTCAGAAAGAAGGAAAAGATTGGCTGGAAGAATGTTGGCTGGGGAGCATGGAGGCCTGAGCTACCTGGCCGACCAGGAGCAGGTCACTTCCCCACTTGGAAGATGAGGAGACCACCATCTTCCTTTCCCCAGCTGGGTCAGAGCAATGAAAAAGAAAGATGTGGAAATGCAGTGGAAGGTGAGGGTAGGGGAGGAGGCAGATGACAATGTTTCCTCTTCTAGAAAGAATGCGGGGCACATAGCCCTCTCCAGGAGGAAGAAAGATCCCCCAGCCCCACCTGTATCCCTCAAAACTAGCATAATAATAGCAAACACACAGCATTCACTATGTGCTAAGCCGTGCTCTAAGTGCTTCCTATGCGTCTACTCATTTACCATTACACCCCATTTTGCAGATGAGGAAGCTGAAGCTCAGAGGGGTTGAGTAACTTGCCCAAGGTCACACAGCCAGTGAGAGGTGAGGTCAGATTTGGAACTGGCCATGATTATAAGCCCTCTCTCTCTTTTTTTAAAAAAAAAGATTTATTTATTTGGGCCACCTGCATGGCTCAGTTGCTTAAGCATCTGCTTTTGACTCAGGTCATGATCTTGGGGTTCTGAGTTGGAGCCCTGTGTTGGGCTCCCTGCTCAGTGGGGGGTCTGCTTCTCCCTCTCCCTCTGCCCCTCCCTGAGTGCTCTCTCTCGGATAAATAAATAAAATCTTAAAAAAAACCCAAAGATTTATTTATTTGAGAGAGAGAGAGCAGTGAGCACGCACACAGGAGCAGGGGAAGGGCAGAGGGAGAGGGAGAGAGAGAATCTCAAGCTGACCGCCCGCTGAGCGCAAAGCCCCATGTGGGGCTCAATCCCATGACCAGCGATCCTGGCCTGAGCCGAAACAAGAGCCGGACGCTTAAGCGACTGAGCCCCCCAGGCACCCCCTAACCCCTCTCTTAGGCTGCCTCTGCTCCTCGGTTAACCCCCGGGACCCTCAGAACAACTCTTGAGCCCAGAACTGGGAGGACTGAGACAAAGCAAGGCCCCAGGTTTGGCCAGGAAGCCGTTTTCTCTGTGCGGGGCTCAGCAGAATTGCCTGGAGTGATTTGGGGCAGGGGCCGGTGTGGGGAATAGGGACGAGAAGGACCCCCTGAGGCACACGAAATGGACTGAAGCAAAGACAGGCACAAGGAACTGAGAGCAAATGAGAAGCCAGAGATGCGGCCGGAAGCTGCTGCTGCTGAGCTGGTTTTGAAGGGAAGGAAAGAGCAGGGCCCTGGAGAGACAGACGGGAAGCAGCGAACAGGCTCCCAGCGGGGCCCAGCCGCCCCTCCCAGGCCTGGGCCGCCTCCTTGGCTCACTCATCTGGCTCCGCCAACCTTGAGGGAAAGCACACAGGCCGGGGGGCTCATGGTGTCAGGGGTGGGGGAGGCAGGGCAGGCTCAGGGACAAACCAGACACCACATCCTGCCTCTCGGCAGCGTGTCCTGGCCTCACCAGACAGGGGCAACGGGGCAGGGGCTCTGAGCGAGGCTCACTCGCTCCCGTGTCTGGCAGTGGCTGCTGGCTGAGGTTGGGATCTCGGATGAACCCCTACATGTGGCCTTTCTGTGTGGTCTCTTCACAGCCTGGCAGCCATGTGAGTATCTGGACAAGGGTATTCTGGGCAGAGGGAGCGGCTGGTGCAAAGGCCCTGACGTTTTGGACAAAACCAAAGATCTTCTAGGTTTTAGATTTAGATAGATAGATAGATAGATAGATAGATAGATAGATAGATCGATCGATCGATCGATCTACCTCTGCAAGGGCAGGTTCTTCCAAAGATGAGCGAAGGGAAGACCAGACAGCACAGACCAAGCCTCTGCTTGGGGCTAAGGCCTTTCGGTCAGCAGGTGTCTGCCCACCCCAACCCCCAGCAGGGAGCAGGTCCTTGTCTCACCCCACGCAAATGAACTGGCTTCCCAAAGGGCTCATTTTGGAACAAAGGGAAGGCTGGTCCCCACGACAGACAAATGCAGGTTTCCACCCTCCAAGACAGTTTGCTTGTAATCCAAAAAGAACTGTCTTTCCAACATTCCCACATTTTAAGTCCAGTCTTTCTGATTACCTCTTGGCACTTACTTAATTTTTTTGAGGCCAGCACACCTGTGAAACCCTTTTAAGAATGATTATTATCACCACTTTTTGCAGTTTGGGAACTGAGTTTCAGAGAGGGTAATTCCCATGCTCAAGGATGCACAGCCAGTCCCTCCTCCCCATCCTCTTGGCACTTAGAGGCTGTATATCTTTGGCCAAACGACCGGGCCTCAAAGCCTCCGGTGGCTCCCCGGGAGATGGGAATGAGGCCCGCTTGCCGGCCGGGTGTGCCCAAGAATAATGACGTAAGAGGCCTCGGCTTATAGCAGATGCTCAATAGATCGTCAGTATTGTTACTGCTTTCACGGTGCGGGTGGGAAAGTGGGCCCTGGGCCCATCAGACGTGGCCGTACCCCCACTCAGTCCAGTCCAGAGGATCCCAGGGGGGGTCACACGGGGCAGTGTGGTGGTGCTGGCAGGGGTCTGGGGCTTGGGGTTGGGCTCCTCCGGGCTCTCTGACCATTTTCCATCTTCCCTTTCTTCACAAGCTGCAATCATTTAACAACCGCGGGAGTGAAAAAAGAGAGCTGGGGGAGCAAATGTGCAATAGCTTAAATTAAAATTAAATTGAAATAAATTAAATTAAACGGGCAACTTTCCGGCACTCATCTCTCAGGCCGAATCATCGCGAAGCACTCTGGCTGCAGAGGAGCCGGCCGGTAGGGGGTTCCTGGGCTTCCCAGGGGCCTCCTGGAGGCCTGGGGTGCTGGGTGGCCCTCTCCTCCCTGCCTGCCCCCCCTCAGGTGGCTACTGCATCTGACAGCTTTTCCTGGTTGTGGGCAGGGCCGGTGCCCGATGCTGGGGGAGCACGGAGAGCCAGAGGCCCAAAGCTGGCCGTGCCTCCCTCTGCCTTCTCCACCCTGTCTGCCTCCACCAGAGATGCCAGGTTACAGGGGAGACTGGAATCCAGGACAGCTGATCCCCAGCCGCAGGTGTCTTGGCTGGGGAAGTGCACGTCTGATGGGCAGCAGTGGGGTTTCGAGAGAGCACCCTCTAGATCCCTCAGGTTTCTGGGGCCTAGATGATACCGTGGTGTGGCAGAGCCCCGCCGCCCTGCTGGGCCCAGGCCCCCCCCAGGCTGCCCCGGGGAACTTCAGGCCAAAGCAGACCGGATTCCAGGCCAGGCCCTCCGGTCCTGGGCTCAGGTTCCTTCAGCTTCCCATCACATCCCCTCAGGGTCCAAGGTTGGAGAAAAACTTGACACAAGCACAGAATTTCTTTCAAGTACCAGTTTTGAGTGAAAAATTCATGCGCGTTTTACATTGTCTTGTAATATATTCATGTTTATTTTAATGTATAATGTTTTACAATATTTACCAGTGAGTAAAACTGACATGCCCAGAGGCTATGCCCCTTTATCCAGAAACTTCCTGTGTGAGAAGGAGTCTCACGGCCTGTCTTCACCCCCCACACCTGTCTTCCCCTGCCCCACCCCACCAGGCTGGAATCCTAGAAGGTGGGAAAAATCTCAAAGTCAAAACCAAGGGCATTTACAACACGGATGAGCCAAGGACATTATGCTAAGTGAAATAAGTCAGTCGCGAAAGGACAAACACACTGAAGGAGTCCACTCACATGAGATCCTTAGACCAGTCAAATTCATAGAGACAGAAGAGTAGAATGGTGGTTGCCAGGGAGAGGGGCCGGGGGGACTCTCGTTTCATGGGTACATGGTGTCAGGTTTGCAAATTGAAAACATTCTGGAGATGGATGGCCCAACAATGTGAATGTCCTTAATATAGCTGTTCTGTACACACAAAAGCGGATAAGATGTTAAAATTTATGTGATGTACATTTTTACCACAATCAAACAAAAATGAAGGC
Source organism: Neomonachus schauinslandi (assembly GCF_002201575.2). Classification (NCBI taxonomy): domain Eukaryota; kingdom Metazoa; phylum Chordata; class Mammalia; order Carnivora; family Phocidae; genus Neomonachus; species Neomonachus schauinslandi. Next base: position 82,309,604 of record NC_058414.1, read on the forward strand.
ATCCAGGGTCAGAGAGGTTAACCAGCCAGGGTCTTACTGCAGGGTGGGAGCAGGGGCAGGGGCAAGGGCAAGGGCCTGGACCTCCTTTCCCTAAAGAAGACCCTACCCCTGCCTTGCACCCCAGGGAGGTGGCAACAGATACAGCCCTTTGGCCACCTGGGTCGCCCCCAACATTGGGGCTGGAAGAAGCTCTGGAAAGCAATCATCCCATTCTCTGAATTTTACAGATGAGGACACTGAGGCCCGGGGACCGGGAGCCACCTCCACAAGCCTCGCGGCTAGTAGGCAGCCTAGAAGGGTGAGATCTGGGGGCTGGCCTGAGCGCTCGTGCAGCAGCTAGAAAGGTCCAGGAGGAGGCAAGCAAAGCCCTTCCTCCCACTGCCCCTGCCCCCAACGTCTGAAGGGGTGCAGATAACCCTTGTCCCCTCACCAAGCTGCACGGAGGCTGATTAATTAATTAACCCTCGTTAAGGGACCAGGCACAGGCTAATCGACAATAGGCAGTCTCATTATTATTTTTAATCAGACTTTTTGCAGCTTTATAGCTGCCATCACCCGGGGCTATCAAGTGTCTCTGGAAGTTAATTAAGCCTGCCAGGGATGAGCTCCAGAGTGGGGAGGAAGCGAGCGAGGGGCCAGGCTTGGGGGGAGCCTGGGGATCCTGATCCCCTTCAGGCTGGCTGCGTGGTCACAAGCTCAAGCCTCCAGGGGAGATAGGGAATGAGCAGGAAAACAAGGATAGGAGAGGGTCCCCAGCTCCAGTCTCTGATTCTCACTCAGGGAAGGCCCCCTGCTCTCAGTTTACCTCACTGAGGAGTGGGGATAATTAGGAGCAAGAGACAGAAGGCAGTCATTTCATCAACAAATACATCCTGGGTGTGTCAGGCCAGTCCCCAGAGCTGGAGATAAGTGAGGGGTGCAGGCATCACTGGGGTGTGATCGGGACAGTGATACTTGGGTGGCCGGTGCTCCTGGCTGGGATGAAGAGCTGGAAAGGTTCTGGGGATCCCGGGTCTCGGGGGGCCGGGGCCTCGCTGCCGGGAAGCACAAGCAGCAGGCGGGCCTCCAGCAGCCCGCGAGCCCCCGAGGGCCACCCCCACGCCCGCCCCAGCCCGCTCTGGGGAAGCAGCCGCAGGAAAGAGACGCCCGAGTGTTAGGGTGTTTGGCCCAGAATAGACAACAGGGGAATGTGAACCCAGGGGACTGAGAATGGGAATCCTGACCACCCCGCCGGGGCCTCCGGCTCCCACGCTTACAAACAGGGGCCCCTCTTCTCAGCTGCTGGACCCGACAGGCAACACCGGAGAGTTCCGTCAGGGATCCGGGGGTGCGAGCTGTGGAAATCAGGACGGCTTGGGACAGCAAGATCCCGCAAGGCACCCAGAGGCTTGCCTGGTGCCATCGAGGGGTAAGGACCCCGCTCCCGGGCTGTCTCCTCTGGGGTCTGACAGTCCCGGCCCTTCTGTGAAGGGAGAGCAGGGAGGAGCTTTTGGTGAAGACAGCAAAAGGATTCACTGAAAGTGACTGGCGTGAGAACCATATATGTCTGCTGTCAGTGACCACAGTTACGCACACAAGCCTATGGACAATACACAAACCATTCTGATATAAATTTCTATTTTTTGTGATTTGGAGTTTGCATTTGTCTCGATACATGAATCTATTCACCTTAGGGATTATAAAAAAAATAAATCTAAAGTATCCATTGACCACACTATTTTACCCCTCCCCATATCCAGAGGGAGTCACTATCTGATTTTGGTGTAGATCCTTCAGATAAAAAAAAAAATATATATATATATTTCTTCATGTATTAGATAGACCAAAAAAACATATATATATAGTGTTGTTTTAGGTGTGTGTTTTTTAAAAATTATAAATGGTATCATATATGTTCTGTAAAGGGAAGGAAAAATAATTTTGCCTCTACCCTTTTAGGTTCTCGGCTGAGATCCCCCTGTAAGAAAGAGATAAAGAAGACAAAACCAAATTTAATTATATATGTCCGGAGCCCCACAAAGATATGAGACTCAAAGAAGTGATCAGAGCAGAAGATTTTTATATCTTTCAGACAAAGAAACAATAAATTTGTGAGGAATTGACAAGACGAAGGCGTTTGGGCTTGGGGCAGTAAAGTAATGTAGAAGTAACAAGGTTTGTTTGTCCAGCCTTCTCGGCCCCCAATTCCCTGTCTCTGGTGATAAGGAGGCTGCCTGCCCTCCTGGTACAGGGTGGGTGCCTTTCACATGGGAGGTTGATTTCCTGCTTCCAGAGGCACAGAGGAGGGTCAGAGTGTCCTTGCACCAGCTGTCTCTCAAGTACCTTTGATTCAAAATAATCAATATGCCAAAGTGGCATATTTTAGGATGACATTTTCTGAACCCCTACATCTGCAACTGGCTGTTTCACTCACTGTTGTTTTGTATATCCATATACACTGATGCATTTCAACCTGGTTCATTCTTTTTGGCTGCAGGGTCATCTTCTACCCTAAGAACATACCATACCTTAAAGCTCTATACCACTATTTTGCTATTTCTTTTTTTTTTTTTTAAAGATTTTATTTATTTGACAGAGAGACACAGCGAGAGAGGGAACACAAGCAGGGGGAGTGGGAGAGGGAGAAGCAGGCTTCCCGCTGAGCAGGGAGCCCGATGCGGGGCTCGATCCCAGGACCCTGGGATCATGACCTGAGCCGAAGGCAGACACTTACCGGCTGAGCCACCCATGCGCCCCTAAAACAAGGTTTTTTATGCCAAGCTACGGATTAAAAGTTGTGGAGTTTTGATTCACATTTCCTTGATTAATCCTGGGGTTAAGCATCTTTTTGTTGATCAGCCATTCATATTTTCTCTTTCGTGAATTGCCGACTTATAGCCACTGTTTTTTTCTTCTGTTGGGTGGTTTTTCTTTTCTCCCATTGATTTACAGATGTTCTATAAATGCTAGATTTTAGTTCCTTTTCTATATATTTAAAATGTTTGCCAGGGTGCCTGGGTGGCTCACTTGTTAAGCTTCCGACGCTTGGTTTCGGCTCAGGTCATGATCTCAGGATGGTGGGATGGAGCCCCTTGCAGGGCTCTGTGCTCAGTGGGGAGTCTGCTTGAGATTCTCTCTCTCTCTTTCTCGCTCTCAAAAAAAAAAAAAAATAAGTTTGCCATCAGTGTGTTGATTGTCCTTTAAATGTGTTTGTGGTATTTTGTACTGAAATGTTTAATTTTGATTTGTGATGTTTTCTTTATGTAAAAATCTCCCTATGATTTGGTTTGCAGATTTTATGTCTTGTTTAAATAAGCCTTCCCTACTGGAAAGTAAAAAAGATGGTCTTTTATCATTGATTCTAATATTTTTAAGTTTTTTCCTTCTCCAGTTAAGTCTTTAATTCATCTGGAGTATTTTTTAATGGCAATACTGTACTCAGCTAGAACTACATTTCCCAGACCCTTTTGCAGCTAGGGGCTCCCATGGGACCTAGCTCTGGTGGCAGGCAGGGAAGCAAGCAGCCGGCTGTGGGGGATTTGGTGGGGAGGGTTCATTTTGCTGCTACAGGCATTGTCCTTTTCTCTTTCTCACTTCTTTCTTTCACTGCCTGGAATGTGGGTGTGTTATTTTTTTACAAGAATTTCAGAATTAATTTGTCAAGCTGCACAGAAAAATGTCCTTGGAAGTTTAACTGGGATTTATATCAGCTTTGAGCAACAGAGACAGATACATTTTAGATAATGAAATTGTTAGTGTTGAATAATTAGTAAATCCACAGGAATGCGCACCGAAGAGACGCCCATGATGTCCACAAGAAACTGAGCTTCCTTCTTTCTTCTTGACTTGTGTGAGTGTGTGGCTTTTATGCTGTTGGACCCAGGATGTGCAGTACTTCCTGCACTGCGTCCTAATAGTAACGTCAACTAAAGAACTAAGAGAAACCCAATTTAAAAAGTCCAAGACCCATATGGAATCTTCCCGCCTATGAACTCGGTATAGCTTTTATTTGTTCAGCTCTTTTCCTACATACTCTTCTGGAACAACCCTACTGGATCATTGACTGATTCATATATTTTTTTCCAGTGGTTAGTTTTATTTATTTATTTTTAATTTAAATTCAATTAATTAACATATAGCGTATTATTAGTTTCAGAGATAGAGGCTAGTGATTCATCAGTCTTAGACAATACCCAGTGCTCATCACAACACATACCCTCCCCAATGTCCATCACCCAGTTACCCCATCCCTCCACCCCTCTCCCCTCCCCTCAGTTTGTTTTCTATGATTAAGAGTCTCTTATGGTTTGTATCCCTCTCTGATTTCATCTTGTTTTATTTTTCCCTCCCTTCCCCTATTGATTCGTATTTTTGTATCTGTGTTAACAAGTGGGAGGGACCTCTGGTTTTGTTTAGGGTCAGGGTGATCTCAGAAAATGAGATTGAGACTCCCATCTCATTCCGTGTTCTGGAAAGTTGATACTAGATGGGTACTCTTTAATAATTTATAAGTTTAGTAGAACTCCTCAAATACTGTCAGGGTCAAGTACTTTTTGAATTTGGCACCTGACCACCATTGCAGTTTTATCTCTGTTTACTGGTCCATTTGGGTATTTTGCTTGTTCTTGGGCCTATTCTTGTCATTATTTTTGCGTAGGTTTACATATTTATTAGTAAAAAGTTGTGGGGTTTTTTGCTTGTTTGTTTACATTTTATCAATCCCTTCTGTCTGTACTTATCTATCATTTTTCACTCCTACTCCTGTTTGTTCAAGCTTTTCACTTTTTTCTTTGCTTGGCTAAAGTTACACTTGCCTGAAGTTTGTCTGTATTAATAATGGTTTTAAAGAGCCATGTTTTCTTTTTGTCGAACAACTCTGTTTTTCTCTTTCCTTAAACCTTGCTCTTTATCATTATTAGTTCTTTTTCATTTCTTTGCATTCCTTTTGCTGTTCTTTTTCCCCTAGCTTCTTAGTTTGAAAGCACAGTTCATTTATTTTTACTCTTTCTTATTATCAAACAAATGTATTAAGACTATAACTTTTCCTCTGAGTACGACTTGGCTATATCCCATAAGTCATATAGTCTCTCATATTGTTCAGTTATAAATAGTTTATAACTTTGGGTTTTTTGTTTTGTTTCATTTAACCTCAGTTATTTAGATGTCATAAATGCTTGCCACCTGAAATATATTTTGGTTGATACATTGATATTGTTAATTAAAATATTTTTTTGGAAAGATTTATTTTTTTTATTTTAGGGAGGGGGAGAGGGGCAAACGGAGAGGGAGGATCTTCAAGCAGACTCCCTGCTGAGCACAGAGCCTGATGGGGGCTTGATCTCACCACCCCAAATCATGACCTGAGCTGAAACCAAGAGTTGGATGTTCAACTGACTGAGCCACACAGGCGTCCCAATATTGTTAATTTTTAACAGATCTTATTAATATCAATCTGACCATATGCTTTTATAGATAATATAATTTTTTTCTCAGAGAAATTTCTTGGTTTTTCTCTTTATTCTTGATCTTAAATTATACAAAGATGTGTCAGATTATAAAGTTATAACAGTGGGCCCTTTTGACCTGAGACTAATATCTTCCTTAAGTTTTAGGAAATTTTATATCTATATTTCTACTCTATACTCCATTAAATATCATCTTCTCTCTAATCTCTTTTTTCTTTTCTGAATACCTAGTAAATGGGTGTTGGAATTCTGGATTTGCTATCCACATCTTGTGTCTTTTCTCTGATGATCTGTATAACTTTATACCTTCTACTGCATTCTGGAAGAATTCTTCATCTCCATCTTCCTGCTCACTAGTTTTCTCTTCGGCTGAGTCCCTTCTGTTATTCCCTTTTACTGAATTTATCTTCAATATATTTTGTAATTTATATTTTTAATTTATGCAGTATCTTCTTAAATATTTTTCAAAATAGACTTTTTTTTCTTTCTTTTTTTTTTTAAGATTTTATTTATTTATTTGACAGAGAGAGAGATAGTGAGAGCAGGAACACAAGCAGGGGGAGTGGGAGAGGGAGAAGCAGGCTTCCTGCCGAGCAGGGAGCGCGGTGCGGGGCTCGATCCCAGGACCCTGGGATTACGACCCAAGCCGAAGGCAGACGCCTAACCATCTGAGCCACCCAGGCGCCCCTAGACTGGTTTTTTTTCATGGATGCCTGATCTTTTTGTCCCGCCGAAGATATTTTCAATATTCATTTTAAAATTCTCTCCTGCCCCTTTTATTAACTGTTTCCTCGGGTATCATTCTTCCCATTTGTTGTCGTAGTCAATAGGTATGGCTTTCCTCATATGTTTGCAGGAAGCTTCTAGATCTGTATGAACCTCCTGTCTTTTTTTTTTTAAAGATTTTATTTATTTGAGAGAGCGTGAGACAGAGAGCACGAGCAGGGGGGAGGGCAGAGGCAGAAGGAGAAGCAGACTCCCCTGCTGAGCAGGGAGCCCGATGCGGGACTTGATCCCAGGACCCTGGGATCATGACATGAGCCGAAGGCAGACACTTAACCAACTGAGCCACCCAGATACCCTGAACCTCCGAACCTCCTGTCTTGAGAAAAGGGCAGGAAACAATTGTTTTCAATTAATGGAGAGGGCGGTGTGGTGGGGGGGGGGCATTCACAGTCAGAAGGGTTCCTGGGTTGCTCGTCTTCTGTTGCTATGGTTGCTCCCTATTCCTCCCAACCAGTAGGGCTGGGGCATGGCCCTGTTTTACAACCTAAGCTCACACACTCATTGCTTCACCTGAGACAAATCCCAAATTATTGCTGCGTGACCCGAAGTGCTGTGTGCGTGCGTGTATGCGTGTGAACCTGTGTGAGTATGCGCCGGTGTGTTTGTGTGTCCAAGGTTCACCCCATCGCTAGTCACTTGTCCCTGGTTCTTTCCTCCCAGGATTTGCCTCCTCTGGTCATGAAGATTCTTCTGACATACTAGGAGATGTTTCTAAATTAACTGATTTTAGTCAATTCATCCTTTCAATATATAGATATAGAGATTTAAGTCTCCCTTGTGTTTTCTTTAATTATTTTTAAAATAATTCTTTCTGTTCCATTGTTTCGATTTTCTCCTCTGGGGACTATGATTATGCGATGTTGGACTGCTGTTGTCTGCCTTACACATCTGTCATTTTGGAAGTGGGATTTACGTTTTAGCAGGATCCCTGGGGCTGCTGGGACCGGGGTGGCAGAGGGGGTGGAGCATTCGGGAACTAGGGAGGAAGCAAGGAGGCCTGTCAGGAGACCTGCAGACATATTCCTAGGGAAATGCAGTGACTTGGAGTGGAGGGTACAGATGGAAACTGTGAGAAGTATTGGTCTTGGGATATATTTTGAAGGTATCACTGACAATATGCTGTTGGATTTGATACAAAATTGGAGACAGTTTTGGGAGTTTGGTTTGGGTTATGCTAACTTGGGATTTCTAATTAGACATACAATCAGAAGAGGCAATTTGATATTTGAGTCTGGAGGTAGAGGAGAGGTTGGGACTTGAGATAAAAATTTAGAAGTCCTCAGCATATGGTTTTTAAAGTCTTGGGACTGGAAGAAATAACCTGGAAAATGAGGTGGGGGGGGATGGGGGGGAAGTCTGAGCAGGAGCCCTGGAGCCCTCCAGCATTTACAGATCATGAAGCTGAGGAGGATCCGGCCCAGAAGTCTGTGAAGGAGCAGCCAGTGAAGTAGGAGTAGGGGAGTCCGAAGGGGGTAAAGAGCTTTGTGGCATACTGCTGGGGGCAAGGAATCACAGGCCTGAGACGTGACCACGGGAAGTAGCTGGTGACCTCGTATTGTTTCCTGATTAAGTGGAAGAAAAATGGATCCTTCCTCTTTGCTCTTTCCTCCCTCCTTCCCTTCCTTCCTGAATAATTAAGTCCAAATGCTGTTAGATACAGCTGGGCCAGATGGGTATCCATGGTTGGGGGTGGAGGGGGTCAGCTCAGCGCAGGGTGTTAGAACCCGAGTGGAGTGATGGGGGCATCTGTGGGGGTTGGGGGGCTGTGTTGGCAGCATCAATAGAAGGTTGGTTACATACGAGGATTCATCAAATAAGCAAATGTATTGAGGATAATGGGATTCAGGGTTCTCACTGGTGGCAAAAAAGTTATAAATATAAAAAGGATAAAATTAGAAAGAATCCCCTGGTGTTGGACTGGAATTAGATGTGGAAACAAAGATAGATGAAAATTTGTGTAGAGAGAAAAATTTCCTAACTCTCTCCACTGGGAGGGCCTGGGAGCAAAACCATCCAAAATCAAAGAGCACACCAAGTGCCCAGATCTTGGTTTCTAAATACCACTGTCCCCTAAAAGGAACCAGAGTTCCTTGGAGAAATGGCTGATTCCAAGACTGAAGCAGGAAAAGTACAAGATAAGCCTGGAACATCTTGTACCAGAAAGTAAAGAAGTGTTCAAAACATGTCAAAGGAACACAGAAGTTAGCCCCATGAGCTCTCACTCATCAAATCTGGGGCTACTGGAGCATCAAATTAATAATAATAACAACAGCAGATGATAACCCAGGGAATAAAGTAGGATTCCACAAACCTATATGGATAGAAAGAGGCGGGGTGGGGGCCAATGACAAAGCTCATCCTTATAATAGAAAGCCAACTAATAGCTGCAGAAGGAATGATGGAATTAAAAATTTTGGCAATCCTCATACTAATGATGAACTCAGCCAAGAAATATCAATGGATGCTAACACTTGTGAGTGAAAGTTTGAAGAGGCTATTACAGAGCTTCAAAATACTTATTGATTACCAAGGGGAAAAGAATAGCTTTCAGTGGAGAAACCTGGCAGTCAACACCTCAGTCAACTCATCAATGTTAACATCATCAGTAATGGGACAAATTTAAATCATGTACCACCCGCCAGGACTCAATGACAAGGATGGAAAACCACTTCTGAGATACTCCTGCCAAAGAAGTATAACCTGAATCTAATCATGAAGAAATACCCAACAAATCCAAATGGAAGTACACAGTACAAAAACACTGGGCTATCATCTTCAAAACTGTCAAGGTCCTGTCAAGGAACTATTCTAGACCGAAGGAGACATGACAACTAAGGGACACACATGATTGTGGATTAGATCCTTTTGATAGAAAAGACATTCTTGAGACAATCAGTGAAACTTGAATGAAATGTGCAAATTGGGTGGCAGCAATGTATCCATGTTAATTTCTTCATTTTGCTGGTGGGTGTAGGAGAATGTCCTTGTTTGTAGGAAATGCCCACTAAAGTACTCTTGGGTTAGATACAGTATTCTTGGGTGGTGGGGCATCAGGTCAGCAACTTATATTCAAATATTTCGAGAAAAAGAAAGTTTATTATACTGTTCTTACAGTTTTTCTTTATGTTTGAAATATTTGAAAACAAAAGGAAAAAGAAAACAAAGACACACGGAAGAATACACGGATGAGAAAGCCAGCAGACAAATCAAGAAAGTGGGCTGTTGTGTGGCACACCTGACTAGGTTTTCTCAGTATGTCCGTCAGATGAAAAAGGGCAGGATTCAGGGATGTCTAATCTAGACAGAAGGGATATAAGAGACACAATAAACCAGTGTGGATCTTGATTCCAACAGAACAGCTCTAAAGACACATTTTATTTAATAAATATTTATTTATTTATTTATAAACAGGTTTTATTTTTAAGTAATCTCTACACCCAACATGAGGCTCAAACTCACAACCCTGAGATCCAGAGTTGCACGTAACACCAACTGAACCAGCCAGGTGGCTCTGCAAAGACATTTTAAAGGCAATCCGGGAAATATGAATAAGGACTATTAGATATTACTAAGTAGTTCTTGCTAATATTCTAAGTGTGAAAAAGCCATTGGGATTTTGTAAGGAAATGTGCTTTCCTCCCCCAGACGCACACTCAAGCCCATGGGAGCAAAATAACATGAGCTCTGGGGTTGGCTTTAAAATACTTCAGAAAAGGGGGCGCCCGGCTGGCTCAGTCAGTAGAACATGTGACTCTTGATCTCGGGCTTGTAAATTCAAGCCCTACATTGGGTCTAGAGATTACTTACAAATAAAATCTTCTTAAAAATAAAATACTTCAGAAAAAGGGGATAGAATAATCAAGCCGAGAAAAACTTTTGATAATTATTGAATCTGGGTGATGGGTATTATATTAGACAGCCCGGGCTGCCATAGCAAAATACCACAGCCTTAAACAACAGAAATCTATTTTCTCACAGTTGTGGAGGCTAGAAGTCCAAGATCAAGGTTTGGTTCTTCTGAGACCCCTCCCCTGGGCTTGTAGATGCCACCTCTCGCAGGCCCTCACACAGTCATCCCTTGGTCTGAGGTGTTTGTGCCCCAGTCTCCTCTCCTTCTGAGGACACTAATCCGATCGAATTAGAGACCACCCATATGACTTCATTTTACCTTAATTACCTCTTTAAAAGTACCTCTCCAAATATGGCCACATTCTGAAGTACTGGGAGTTAGGACCTCAACATATGAATGGGGGGGGGGCGGATACAAGGCAACTTGTAACGGGTATATGGGATTTTCTTGTATCATTCTCTCACTTTGGTGAATATTTATTTACAATAAAACCTTTTTCATAATAAAAATAAACACTGAACAAGTAAGTGAAGACAGCCACTATGTAGATGGATCTTTTGAGTTTTGAGGCAGAAGATATCAGAGAAATGAGCTCATGCCTGGAGCTGGGATATGAGGTCAAGGGAGTATTTTTCTTTTCTTTAGAAATTACTGTTATTATGGCATATTTGTATGCTAATAGGAAGGCTCCAATAGAGAGAACATTTTGATGTACAATGGAAGAGAGAGGGGATAATTGCAGAGTAAAGTGTCTGAGTTGGCAGAAGGGCTGGAATATTATGAGCCAAAGGGAAGGGCTGCCCATCTCTGTGTCCCCTCCCGGGGAGAAGGCAGAGTGTGGGAGGCAGCTGCTGTGGAACGTGGGAACGTGGGAACGTGGGAGCCCTCTCCCAAGTGATCATGCGTTCTCAGTGAGACATGAAGCAAGGGCAGCCATCAGCGGAAGGTGAGGAAGAGCTCGAGATTTGAGGAGAGTGAATCAAACAGGAAAATGAAGAAAGAATGCCAGGAGTTAGCGAGTCCCCTTTGAGGGTCAGATTTATGATTTGCAGCTCTTTTCTCTCAATCCGTAGCTTGTCTTCATCCATTCAAATGGGTCTCTCTCTGAACTACAGTTTTCAGTGTTGATGAAATCCAGTGTGTCAGTTGTTCCTTTTCTGGATCCTCCTTTTGGTGCCAAGTAGAAGAACTTTTGGCTTAGCCCTAGATCCTGAAGGTTATCTCCTACATTTCTCCTAAAAGTTGTATAGTTTTTACATGTTACAATTAACTATGTGATTCATTTTGAATTACTTTTGGTATAAGGTGTGAGACCTAGCTCAAGGTTCATTTCTTGGCCTATACATACCTAGTTGCTCCAGCATTTGTCAAAAAGGCAATCTTTCTTCATTGTAATTGTACATCTGTAAAACACCAGTCCACCATCTTTGTGTTGGGTCTATTTCGGGGTTCTCTATTCTGTTCCCTTGACCTGTATGTCTATCCCTTTGGCGATATTACACAGTATTGATTACTTTAGCTATATACTAAGCCTTAATATCAGCTAGGGTGATTCCTCCCACTGTATTATTCTTTTTCAAGATTATTTTAGCTCCTAGAGGGCTTGTGCATTTCCATATAAACTTTAGAATAACCTTGTCTATTTCTGCAAGAAACCTTGCTGGGATTTTAATAGAAATTGCAATAAACCTATAGATCAATTTGTTGAGAACTGACATCTTCACCATGTTGAGTCTTCCAATCTGTGAACACAGTATGTCTCCCCAAGTAGTTAGGTCTTGTTTGATTTCTTTCATCGGCATTTCATCATATTAACGGAGCCCACGTGGGGCAGAGAGAAGTGTGTCTGACGCCTTGAACTGGAAGCTCGGTGCAATTTTCAAGTCTGACTTACTGAAAATTGGTGAAGACCTTGAAGGGGTTTGACTAAGAGAATTTTCTTAGTCTGGATCAGAGTGGATTGTTCCTGAGTCACTCATTTTCTGCTGGAAATGAAATGAAATGAAAACCCAGAAAGGGTGAGCTGGGGGCCAGGCATGAAGGAGGAAGAAGGGGCCCTTTTGCAGGCAGCTAGGGGTTTGCCACCAGCGTCCAGGATGGGCTGAGGGGGCGAGGCATCTGGATCGTGGAACCGGGCCAGGCCCTCGCCCCCGCTCCTCCCCTGGCTTTGGAGGGACCCTCCGTCCTCCTGCCCAGGGTGAGCCTCCCGCCGACTCCGGGGTCGCTGGGGCCCGGCCGGACCGCGCAGTGGCTGGAGGCCCCACGAGGGGGCGCGCGAGCTCAGCGCCTGCGGTCTAGGCGGGCGCGGGGCTGTGGATGGACCGCCTAGACCGCGGGGTTCCCCGACCAGGTGGGGCCCCAGCAAACCACGCCCCTCGGGGGGACGGGCTTTACTTGGGAAGCACAGCAGACCCCTAACAAGTTTTTGTTGATTGAATAAATGCATTGTAAGCTCAGTTATACTGAGAAATTCGAGGTTTAACTTCTATTCCACCTTATTCCCGCCCCAGATATTTACATATTAAAAGAAGCCTCTGGAAGAGAGCACCGCTCGCTCAGAGCTTTGTGCCCTCCGGAGAAGAAATGCCTGAGGGGTGGGATGGGATGGGTGGTGGGAGCGGTAGTCCCACCGGCTCTGGGTTACTTGTCTCTTCTCAAAGGCACCCCTAGGAGGGACTCAAGCCCCAGGGAATTTCCTTACCCTGGGCCAATTCACAGGGAGTGTTTCAGGTTAAGGACCAGGTCAGGGCCAGAGGGCAGGTGAGATGGCAGCTGGGCAGGGCGAATTGCTTCAAACCCCAGGAGGGACACTCCTTCCCTCGAGCTAGGTTCCCCCCCCCCGCCCCCCGGCCCCCCGGCCCCCTTGCCCAGACACAGGCTTGTTCAGGCTGCTCAACCCTCCCCGTCTTGGGCATTTCTTCTCCAGGAGGCCTCCCTAACCAGCACCCCCTGATGCCCCTCCCCGTCGTGGTGGCGGAGCAGGGCTTGTAGTTCTGTAGACCCAAGTCCAAGTCCCCGTTTCCCAGCTGGGGGATGTGAAGGCGCTTAGTGTTAAAACACAAAATCCAAACAAGTAAATCTGGACATCTAATTGGCTTTTTAAAGCGATTCCTGAATAGGGCCACATCTCCTCTAGCAAGTAGAGAGGTACTCTGAGGAGTTGTACATATGAACGTTTTTATAGGAAGGAGGGTGGGGGTAAGAAGTATTGGAAAAAGTAGACCGTTTCAGGCCAGGACTTCCTTTTGGGGAGAAGGGGTGGGCAGGGTTTTAATCATGCAAATAACTTCACTAGGGCTGATCTGAAAATTTCAGATTCACCGCATTCCTCCGCGCCTTCAGCTCTGGTCATGATCCCAGGGTCCCGGGATGGAGCTACGCACGGGGCGCCCTGCTCCGCGGGGAGCCTGCTTCTCCCTCACCTTCGGTCTGCTCCCACTCCCCCTGCTTATACTCTCTTTCTGTCAAATAAATAAATAAAATCTTAAAAAAAAAATAGATCGCATTCCTCTGCTTCTGGCTGGCTCAGTCCGTATAGCATAGGACTCTTGAAATCAGGGTCACAAATCTGAGCCCCACGTTGGCGTCAAGTTTACTTAATAAAAAATACATGTTTACATAAAAAACAGGTCACATTCCTGGAATGGGTTGAAACCGTAAGTCTTGGTTTGCTGTTGTGGGGGCCATATGACTCTATTTTGAGCTTGTTTTTTCTTTTTCTTTTTTGGGGGGGTTCTAACGCAAATCTTTTTTTTTAAATCTTACTATGTTATGTTAATCACCATACATTAATTACATCATTAGTTTTTGATGTAGTGTTCCATGATTCATTGTTTGCGTCTAACACCCAGTGCTCCATTCAGTATGTGCCCTCTTTATTACCCATCACCAGGCTAACCCATCCCCCCACCCCCCTCCCCTCTAGAACCCTCAGTTTGTTTCTCAGAGTCCATAGTCTCTCATGGTTCATCTCCCCCTCCGATTTCCCCCCCTTCATTTTTCCCTTCCTACTATCTTCTCTCTCTCTTTTTTTTTTTAACATATAATGTATTATTTGTTTCAGAGGTACACGTCTGTGATTCATCAGTCTTACACAAATCAGAGCACTCCTGTTTTTTCTTTTTTAATATGAATCTTCCAACCGTCTTTTTCCTCCCAGTTACACTGAGAAATGGGATTACTTAAGGCATTACCACAAGGGTAGCCTGAGGATTAAATGAGTCCTTCTGCCAAGTCCTTAGCGTGGGGTCTAAATGTGGTGTCTGTCCAATGGGAGGGCAGCCCCCAAATGCGGGGCGACTCTCGGGTGGAAGCCAGTGGGTGCGGCGGGCAGTGAAAGGATTCACCTGAGGCAGAACGAAGGCGAGAGGAGTGCATCGAGTACAGTGCTGGGGAGCAGAGGGGGCCGGCTGTCCGCCCGAGGCTGCAGGCGGGGGCTGTTTTTAAAGGGGGAAGATGAGGAGGTCTGGCGATATATGGAATTCTCCCTTTTTGGTAACTGGGCCTCGCAGTAAGTAGCCCATTGGTTAGTTAGGGCCCGTGGGTATTCTGAGGTGGGTCTCCTGATGGGCCTGTCTGTATGCAGCCAGGGGGTCGCTGCAGGCCCCTTTCTGCGTTCCATGCCGCAAGCCTGTTTGCCTAAAAGCGGCCTCTACCGGTAGGCCCGGACTGTGCATCCTGGCTAACCTCAGCTGGGACCACCAGGGCGCCTCTTCTCTGTAATAGGGGAGGTGGCTATTTCATGGTCAGCGGATCTAGGCCCTTCAAGGGCAGTGGCTGAGTCACCCAGGGCTGGGCTCAGTACATGCTCACTAGGGAGCTGTGCACCACCTGGGCCAAAGCTGACGGGGGCCCAAACTCTCACAGCTGCTGGCCACTGCTGTCCCCCATAGGCTCTTTGGTCCCCCCTGCCCCCCGAGGTCCTAGGAAGGACCCCTTCCTTCTCCCCTCTTTCTCCTGCCACAAGCCAGCATCACAGCCCGCAGCCCTGCGGTTCCTCAGTAGGCTGTCCTGTCCCAGCCTTGCCAGCCACCCATGGTCCCTGCCGACAGAGGGTCCCAGCAGGAGACCCACGCCTGGGGAGGGCTGCTCCCTTGTCACCCACTTCATCTCACCCAGGCTCCACTGCTGACTCCTTGCTTCACTTTAATAAAGTAAATTCTGCGGAGTCCTCGGCTCTCTGCTCCCTGCACTCCGAGGTGCTCATGGTTCTCAGCTGAAGGCTGTATATCGGTATTCAGGTTTAGCAACCAGTGGGAGAGGGCTGCACGAGGGGGTGGGGGCAGAGAGCTGAGCCAGGCCCCTTCAAAGGGACACCGCTCTCGCAGGCTGGCTTCAGCCTGAATCCTAGCAGCATCCTGGTCGCTGCTCAAATGAACCCCCACCTATGCAACCCTTGTCCCCTTAACCTGCTTTAGTTTCTCCATAGCACTTAGTACTCCCTATCATATTATAGATTTGTTTATTTTCTATCCTTACCCATTAATATTTAAACTTCACAGGGGCGCCCTGGTGGCTCAGTCAGTTGAGCGTCTGACTCTTGATCTTGGCTCAGGTCTTGATCCCACCATCATGATCATGAGTTTGATCCCTGCACTGGGGATCTTAAAAAAAAAATTATATATATATTTAAATTCCACAAAGGCAGGGGCAATGATTTATTAAAAGATTTAGTTCTGGACTGGGGTCCCTGGGGTGCCAAGTAGAGACTACAACAACAAAAAATGCCAGAGAGAGGAGAAAAAACCCAAACCAGTGAAACTTTCCACTGAAAATTATAAAACAGAGGAATCCATTTTTTGTTAATAAAACATACGATGAATTCTAATGCTAAGAAAGACAACAAAATCTATAATCAGAAGACAAAGTCATGTACACAGCATTAATTTTATAGAATAGGTTGACAAATATTTTTTAATAAATGTGTTTAGGGGCTCAAGGAGAAGACTGAAAGAATACCTTCTATTAAATAAAAAAATTTTAAGGGGCACCTGGGTGCTGCAGTCAGTTAGACATCCAACTCTTGGTTTCTGTTCAGGTCCTGATCTCGGGGTTGTGAGATTGAGCCCCTCAATGGGCTCCGTGCTGAGCACAGAGTCTGCTTGAGATTCTCTCTCCCTCTCCCTCTGCCCCTCCCACTTGTGCTCAATCTCTAAAATAAATAATAAATCTTTAAATAAAAATTTTTCAAAAAGAACAAGACATTCAAATAGGTGAAAATGAACCAAGAGGTAGACTTTTGGAAATGAGAAAAAAAGTCAGCCATTAAAAAATGTAATAGGATATGTTCCACAATTGAAACAAAGAGTATATTAGTGAATTTGAAGAAAGTACAAAATAACCTAGAATGCAGTAGTGAGATGAAGAGATTCAAATAGGGCTAATTAAGACTCATCAATGATTGAAAGAACCTCCAACATATGAAAATAGGTGTCTCAGAAGATGAGAAGGGAGAAGTGACATTTGGAGAGATAAAGCTGAGAATTTCCTGGATTGAAGAGGACACAAATCCTTTGATGATCAGTGCACTCCAGATGCCAAGCAAGGTCAAGAAAAATAAGTGTACACCTAGACACAGGGTACTAAACTGCAGAATGTGGAGAATAATGAGACAATCAGAGACGCTATTGACCTAGTCCGTTCAGGCTGCTATGACACAGTACCACAGCCTGGCTGGTTTATAAAGGACAGAAGGCTATTTCTCACAGTTCTGGGGTTGGAGGTCTGAGATCACATGCCAGTGTGGTAGGATGAAGGCGCTCTTCTGGGTCTCAGACTTCTTGTCATGTCCTCACACAGTGGAAGGGGCAAGGGATCCCTCTGGAGTCTCTTATATAAGAGCACTAATCCCATTCACGAGGGCTCCACCTTCATGACTTAAGCGCCTCCCAAAGGCCCCACTTCCAAATGCCATCACCTTGAAGGGTTGGAATTTCAACATCCAAATTTTAGGGGGACACAAACATTCAGACCATAGCAGCTATTATAAAGAAAAGATAAAATACATCTAGAGGCCCATCCATTAGACTCTCAGCCAACTTCCCATTAGCAACAATATCTGCCAGAAGACAATGGAGTAGTATGTTTAAAGCCCTAAGTTTAATGCAGCTAGATTGTCATGCAGGAACAAAGACAAAATGAAGATATTTCCAGACATAAAAAGACACAGAGAATTTACCTCCCTCAGGATGTTCTCCACAAGAAAGAGTAATTCAGCAAGAAGAGAAATGAACCCAAAAGGAGATGTGGCATGCAATACCCAATGGAGGGCACAGACATTGATAAAATATGTTAGTAAATTCAATGAACTGCCAACTTTAAAAAGAAAGTTTCTGTGATTTAAAAAAGGTGAAACTTAAACTCTAAAAAGACAATAAAAAACAAGGATGGACAAGAAGTTGCTGACTCAACAGGTCCAAGAAGGCCGTGCCACAAATTGATGGTGGTTAGGTGGGGCACCAGCTCATTCAGCCCCTAGCTTCCTCAACGGACTCAGGAACGGGCAGCTCCAACACTGCTGAGACCGGGTGTGACAGGTGGGGGTACACAGGGATAAGCGGTTGAAAGTTGCCTAGAAACCAGTTGGACCCTAGATCTCAGCATCCCCCCCTCCCCCGCTCCACTTCAATTGCTGAGCAATGCCCTCTTCCACACTGGCAGAAATCTGGCGGATGACTTTTGGGATGGAGAAGACCAGGTACAAAGGTATGAAGACTGTATCCAAGAAAGAAGGAATTTAGTTAATATATGCTTTATGAATGCAGAAACTGCCTTGCCTTCTTCCCTACTAGGTTCCCAAGATGAAAGACCTAAAAAGTTGGCAACACGAGGCCAACACCAAACCGTCCACCAGAGGATGCTACAAAGAGGCTCAGGGTTGACACCACCACCTGCCATACTCCCACGGGCTCAGAGCTTCCAAACAGCTTTGTGTTTCTGACTCTTGGTCATCAACACACAAGCAAGGATCATCAGCATCTGAAGAAAGCCTCTAACATGAAAGACAGGGGCCAAAAAAACATGACAAAGCAAGCCAGCAGACACAGGGAAATCAGAAGAAAAAAATAATAGAGCTATCATAAATACCCTCAGAGGCAAAGGAAGTTTTGCATCCATGAAATGAGAACAGGATGCAGCTCCATCTCTTACCAAGATGCTGAACAAGCACAGCTTCTGGCTCCTTCACAGAGATCAGTGCCAGAGAAACTGTACGGGGAGAAAACCAAGAAGTCTCTGAGGAACCCCTGGGAACTGTTGAAGTTGCTCTCTTGCTTGTCCCCTGCCATCACTTGGGGAAAAATAGTACCTGTTCTGTGCATTGTTGCTGTGAGTAGGACTTCTGGTCCAGGGGTCAGCAGGAGTGAAATAGAAGCTCTCTATCTGCGAGCAGCTGAGGAGAACAGAGACTAATCATCCCTGGATAGTCTCTTCTCCAGCCCTCACTCTGCACAGCCCCAGGGCTGGTAAATTATGATCTCCAAAGTATCACCTCCTAATCCCTGGGGAGAGGGTGTGTGTGTGTGTGTGTGTGTGTGTGTGTGTGTGTGTGTGTGTGATACAAGAAGTTGTTTTGAGGGGTGAGAACTGAGGTTTTCTGATGTCTGGGGCTCTCTGCCCAAAACCTCATCTGCCCACCCCCCTGCCCACAGAGCTAATGCAGATGGACAAACACAAAAGTCTGGGTGTCCTCATTGTCTGACAGAGGAACCAGAGCCCCAGGGGAAAATGAGCACCGAGGAGCACAAATATTTCAAAAGAAAAACAACATATTGGATTTCAGATTCCATCAGAAGCATAAATATTAGAACAGATGGGCCAAATTTTCTAATTAGCCTCATGAGCATAGAAAGATAAAGCAAGATATTAGTAACATGAAACAAAATAAGAAAACATTAGAAAGAACCAAGCAGAAACACAGCACTGGGTATGAAAAATGTAATAGTTAAAATAGAATATTAGAAATGAAATATATGAGAGTTGAGATACCAGAAGACACAGGGCAATTACAGGCTGAAGAGTGACTTGGAAGATCAGATTGAGGAAATCCTCAAGAAAGAAGAAGGAAAGGACAAAGAAATGGGAAATAGAGGGGTGCCTGGGTGGCTCAGCCGGTTAAGCATCGGACTCTGGATTTCTGCCCAGGTCAGGATCTCAGGATCGTGAGATCCAGCCCCATGTCAGGCTCTGTGCTGGGTGGGGAGCCTGCTTAAGATTCTCTCTCCTCTGCCCCTCCCCTCTCTAAAAAGAACAGGAAAAAAAAGAAATGGAAAACAGAGAAGAAAAATGAAGAGATGTAGAAGTCATTACACCAAACCCACATTCAAGGGACAGGGAATTAAGCTCCACTTTTGAAGGGAGAAGTGTCTAAGAATTGTGGATATTCTATCCACCACACTGGGGATGGGTTTTTCTTCTTAATGCATCCTGCTGGGAATAAATGAAGATTGATGTTTTTCATCAATTTTAAGAAAATTCTCAGCTATAATCTCTTCAATTCTCTATTCTATTTTCTCCTCTTGGGCTTTTGTCAAACATATATCAGATTATCTCATAATATCTCATAACCTCTTTTTTGGTTCCATGTCCTTGTCTGGACTGAATTATCGGTAATTCCTCATATTGATCTTCTAGTTCACTAATCTTTCAACTAAGTCTTCAGTTGGGTCCAATCTGCTAGTGAGCCCTGAATTTTTTTATTTTAAATTATATTTTTGGTGGGGCACCTGGGTGGCTCAGTTGTTGGGCGTCTGCCTTCAGCTGGGGTCATGGTCCCAGGGTCCTGGGATCGAGCTGCATTGGGCTCCCCGCTCCGCAAGAAGCCTGCTTCTCCCTCTCCCACTCCCCCTGCTTGTGTTCCCTCTCTTGCTGTGTCTCTGTCAAATAAATAAATAAAATCTTTTTTAAAAAGAAAAATAAATAAAATAAAATAAAATAATATTTTTGGGGCGCCTGGGTGGCTCAGTCATTAAGCATCTGCCTTCAGCTCAGGTCATGATCCCAGGGTCCTGGGATTCAGCTCCACATGGGGCTCCTTGCTCAGAGGGGAATCTGCTTCTCCCTCTGCCTGCCGTTCCCCTTGCTATGCTCTCTCTCTCTCTCTGACAAATAAATAAAATCTTTAAAAAATAATAATAAAATTATATTTTTCATTTCTCAAAGTGTATCAGTATTGGTCAGTTCCCCCCAATTTTGATAATCTTTCATTGCTGGCCCATTTCAGTGATTCGGTCCCTCATTTCTTTATACTCCCTACATGGTTACTCTATCCCTCTATCTAATGATTCCAGGATCTGATATCCTGAGGGAATTAACCTTCTTGCTGGTTGTTTCTCCTGCCTCTCACCCATGGGAATTTGCTTTCCTTGGAGGTTTTAATTTTTTATTTTTAAGTAATCTCTACCCCCAAGGTAGGGCTCGAACCCACAACCCCGAGATCAAGAGTCACACACTCCACCGACTGAGCCAGCCAGGTGCCCCTGGAGATTTTTTTTACTATGAGTTCACATTGATAGATATTAATTTGTGGAAATCTTTGGGCCCTAATTGAGAATGAACTTCTCTGGAAAATGTTTGCATTTTCTTTTGCTGGATACCGAGGGGTGTACCAAAACAGGGCTGGTGTCACCGTAGCCAACTTTGAGGGTCCCAGGTTATTACAGGGGTTTGAGTTTAGGTCATCCTGGCTGCTGACCAAAAACTTATCTTGCATCGCTTACAAGCATGGACACGTGCATTCAGGGCAACCCCATCTCTGCTGTATGCTCCGAATGTCACATTTTGGTTTCAGCTCACTTGGTCTCCTGGAGATTTCACTTAAACTCCTGCAAGATAGAGCTGATGGTGGTGACCAGACTTGTCAGGGTCACCACCATCTACTTCCAGAGGTGAAAGTCCTAGGAATCATTTACCATGAAAAATCCAGAAAAAAAAAAAAAGAGAACTAACAAAGAGAACTCAGCAGAGTTGCTAAAAGCGTTTGACATAAAAAAATGCATAATATTTCTATAGCACAAGTAATAACCAATACACCAGAAAAAAACGTCATTCACAATTGCAATAAAATTTAAGGCACTTAAGAATAAATCTAGCAAAAGATATGCGAGACCTTTATGGAGAAAAATCACAAGATATTATTGAAAAACACAAAAAGAAGATCTGAATAAATGGAGATTTTTAAATGTTCATGGGCAATATTCATGGGTTGGAAGATACTATCATAAAGGTGTCAGCTCTTCTGAATTTAATCTATAAATCCTATACAGTACAAATGAAAATTCCTATGAAATTTTTTGTGGAACTTGACAAGCTTACTCTAATATTAATATGGAAGAGCCCCCCTGCCAAAAAAGGGAAAGCTAAGATAATCGTGAAGAGGGGTGGGGGCAGGGAGGGGGGAACTTTCCATATGAGATATGAAGACTTATTATAAAGTCATATTAAGACAGTGTGGTATTGGCACAGGTACAGAAAAGTAGCCCCATGGAGGCCAACAGACTAGAGTCCAGCAAATAAACCCGCTTATATTTGGAAACCTGATATATGAGGGAGGCTGCATTACATTAGCTGGGAAAAGAAGGACTATTTTATAAATGATGCTGGGACAAATTATTATCTTTATTGGATAATCAGTCATCATAGATACCAGACAAAAATTCTTTGTAAATTAGACTTCAATGTGAAAAGCAAAACTTCTTTAATTCTTAGAAGAAAACAGAGTAGAATATCTTTGTGATGGGGCGCCTGGGTGGCTCAGTTGGTTAAGCGACTGTCTTCGGCTCAGGTCATGATCCTGGAGTCCCAGGATCGAGTCCCGCATTGGGCTCCCTGCTCAGCAGGGAGCCTGCTTCTCCCTCTGACCCTCCTCCCTCTCATGCTCTCTCTCTCTATCATTCTCTCTCTCTCTCAATAATAAATAAAAATCTTTTAAAAAAAAGAATATCTTTGTGTTTTCAGGTTGGGAAGAGACGGATATCTCAAACAAGACACAAAAGCTCCCAATTACAGAAAACGATTGGTAAATTTGACCTCATTAAAATTAAGAACTTTTCTACAACAAAAGATACTATGAACACAGTTAAAGACAAAACGCAGATTGGAGAAATTTTTTGCAATGCAAATAAGCAGCAATGAGTTAGCATCTAGAGTATCTTAAAATGTCCTCTAAGTCAATTTTTTAAAAAGACACAATAAAAAAATGACAAATGATGCAAACAGGCGCTTTGAATGGTGGGAGTCCAAATGGTCAATAAGCCAATCTGAAAAACGGCTCAACATCAAAAGTCATCAGAAATTGTACATTAAATATACATCAAGACACTGTCAGATAGTAGACATTTAGTATTAATATACGTTTACATGTAAGGGTGTAAACTGGTATAGTTTTTTCTTTCTTTCTTTCTTTCCTTCTTTCTTTCTTTCTTTCTTTCTTCTTTCTCTTTCTTTCTTTCTTCTTTCTTCTTTCTTTCTTTCTTTCACAGAGAGAGAGAGAACAAGCAGGGGGAGCGGCAGGCAGAGGGAGAGGGAGAGACAGTCTCCCCACTGAGCAGGGAGCCCAATTTGGCTGGATCCCAGGATCCTGGGGTCATGACCTGAGCCAAAGGCAGCCACCTAACTGACTGAGCCACCCAGGCACCCCTGGTATAATCATTTTCAAGAGCAAGTTGGGAAAATCCAGCAGCGTTGAGGGGTTTGTCCTTACTCCCAGCAATCCCCCTCCCGGGCAGATTCCCTAGGGAAATCACTATGCAGATCCCTAAGGAGACTATAAACAGGAACGCTAACCCCAGCACTGTCTGCAATCATGAAAAACTGGAATCACAGGAGAATGAATAACAGAACACAGGGCTGCTATTACAGTAAGTGAACAAGAGCTCATATATCAATGTGGATGCCTCTGAAACCACAGGGTCTAAATCAAGTAACAGAAAAAAACGCATGCTGTCTAATGCTGTTTATAAAAAGTTCCAAAATATGCAAAACTAGTCTATATATTATGGTTATGGTTACTACATAAATTTGTAGGAAAAGTACAAAACCATGGATGGAAAGTCAATACAAAAATATGTTAAAAATCGATAAAGCTGAGTATTTGATAAAGTGGGCACATGGGTACTTTATTATAGCATTCTCTTTACGTGTCTTAGTTTTTGAAATATTTATTTTTGAAATAAAAAGAGCACTCCATTACTGTGGGGGTGGCTTTGACAGTGGTGGGAGTGAGAGGTGGTGCGTGGCTGGGGGAGGGGTGTGGAGAGATGGGGAGGGGAGATGGGATTTAGATTTGTCCTTTTGGATGTGGGTTTGTTTTTGCTTTGTTTTGTTTTGTCTTAAACAACTATGTAGAGGCTAAGTAAAAATTTTAAAGTCTGACAATGTCAAGGGTTGTCACTGAAGTTGGGAAATAGCACCCTTGCACAGGGCTGGCCCGGGTCTAAGTCCGTTCAGTGGTTTTGTTGGCAATCCAGTGGTAGCTGCACTGTTGTTCAAACCCATGTGCAGGGAGACCCATGTACGGACCTCCAGTGTGGCAACAATCCCAATGTTCCACCAAAGAAGGATGGAAAGTAGACTATGGTACATGTATCGGCTGGAATGCCATCATAGCTATCTTAGGTCTTTGCCAGACTAATCCCTTGAAATCTTGAGAAGCTTAACTGAAAAGCTTCTACACAGCAAAGGAAACCATCAACAAAATGAAAAGCAACCTGCAGAATGGGAGAAGATATTTGTAAATCATATATCTGATAAGGGGTTAATATCCAAAATATATAAAGAACTCCTACAACTCAATAGCAAAAAAAAAAAAAATCCAATTAAAAAATGCACAGAGGAACTGAATAGACATTTTTCCAAAGAAGGCATACAGATGGACAACAAGTACATAAAAAGATTAAAGAGGTGCTGAGCATCAGGGAAATGCTAATCAAAACTGCAATGAGATATGATCTCACACCTATTAGAATGGCTATCATAAAAAAGACAACAGATAAGTGTTGGTGAGCATGTGGGGAAAAGGAACCCCTGTGAACTGTTGGTGGGAATGCAAACTGGTGAGGTCACTATGGAAAACAGTATGGAAGTTTTTCAAAAAATTAAAAATAGAACTACCATATGATCCAGCAATCATACTTCTGGGTTTATATTCAAAGGAAATGAAAACAGGATGTCAAAGAGATATCTGCACTCCCAAGTTCATCGCAGCATTCATTATTTACAATAGCCAAGATGTGGAAACAACCTATGTGTTCGCCAAGAGGTGAATGGATAAAAAAGATGTGAGATACATACACACATATATACATATACATATTGCATATATATATATACACACACATACATATATAATGGAATATTGTCCAGCCATTTGCAGCAACATATTAGAGCGCATTATGCTAAGTGTAATAAGTCAGACAGAGAAAGACAACTACTGCATGGTATCACTTATATATAGAATCTAACAAATAAACAAAAAGAGTCAAACTCATAGAAACAGAGTAGAAAAGTGGTGCCAGGGGCTGGGAGTAGGGGAAGTAGGGAGAGGTTGGTAAAAGAATACAAACTTACAGCCATAAGATGAATAAGGTCTAAGGACCTAATGTATAACATAGTGACTATAGTTGATAACATTGCATTGTATAATTGAAATTTGCTAGCAGAGTAGAACTTAAATGTTCTCGTTAAAAAAAAAAAAGTAGGGGCGCCTGGCTGGCTCAACAGCATGCAACTCTTGATCTCAGGGTTGTGAGTCTGAGCCCCACATAGGGTATAGAGAATTACTTAAAAAAATAAAATCTACGAAAAAAAAAGATGTATGAGGTGATGGATTAACTAGATGGAAGAATCCTTTCACAATGTATACATATACCAAATCATCACAATGTACACTTTAAATATCTTATAATTTTATTTGTCAATACCTCAATAAAGCTAAAAAGAGGGAAATTATCCATTTTCCCATAATATGAAATGCAAATACACATGCATAGTCATTTGTCATCGGACTCTTCTTATGGTGGTTTTTGCCTTACAGACCATTTTTTTTATTTCTACATAGCCGAATCTATCAATCTTTTTTTTTTTAAGATTTTATTTATTTGACAGCGATAGACACAGCGAGAGAGGGAACACAAGCAGGGGGAGTGGGAGAGGGAGAAGCAGGCTTCCTGCCGAGCAGGGAGCCCGATGTGGAACTCGATCCCAGGACCCCGGGATCATGACCTGAGCCGAAGGCAGACGCTTAATGACTGAGCCACCCAGGTGCCCCTCTTTTCTTTTTTTTAATTAAGTAATCTCTATGCTCACTGTGGGGCTTGAACTCACAACCCCGAGATCAAGAGTCATGCTCTACCGACTGAGCCAGCCAGGTGCCCTTATCAATCTTTTCTTTTATGGCATCTAGGTTTTGTTTTGTACTTTAAAAGACCTCTTCACTTTGAGTTATAAAAACTTATCCTATAGCAAAAAAAAAGAAATGAGTTAGATCAATATGGATAGATCTCAAATGATAGTGTTCAGTGAGAAAAAAAAACAAGGCACCAAATGATATGTGCAACACAATACTGGTTTATGTAAATAAAAACTGCAAAACAGTTACATATTTTCTGTGAACACAATTATGTACATAAATTGGAAGGAACAATTGGAAGGAACTCACTGAATTCATAATAGGGTTTCTCCCGGTGGTGGAAGATTAGAACCGGGTGGTTGTGGAAGTCGGGGGAGACGTTAGTTTTATTCATTATGCGTACATTTTCTTGGTAAAGGACACTGTATTCGTATGTTATTTATATACTTTTTAAAGGTGTAAATATAAAATCCAAGAAAGAAAAACACAAATGCCAGAATGTTTTGCAGAGGTGATTTCTCGGGGGTGAGAGTATAGACAATGACATCTTTTTCCTTGCACTTTTGGGGTATGATTTTTATATACTCTTTGAACTTTTTGCCATTCAGGGAGATTATGAAGAGCAAATAAAGTATTACATACCAACTGTCCTGTGGACTCAAAGGTGCATTACAATAATAGAGTCCCAATACATACTTGCTGATTTGGAGGTAGAGAAGGGGCGACAGCTGCTTTGGAGAAGCCTTGCTCTCAAGTGGAGCAGACATGGGTATATCCTGCCATGCTAGGGAGGTGGGCATGGGTGTATGGGTGAAGGTGAGTGCTGACACCTCCGCAGGGTGGGGATGGGGTTGACTGCTGTCAAGAACCCAAACTTTTGAGTAAGACTCACTTGGGTTCAATTTCTTACTCCACCTCCAAGTAGCTATATACATTGCAGGCACATCACTTCAGCTGCCTGAGCCTCAGTTTCCTCATCTGTAAAATGGGGCTGATAAGGATCACTTTGCAGAGGGGCTGGTAATCACTGACCCAGCTCTGGAAACCTTAAACTTGTTCAGTTGCATCCTCCAAATACCCACCCTTCCCACCCACTCCCATGAAGAGTTCAGAATCTTGCTCCCTTTTTCTGGGGCATGAAAGTGGTATGCCCATCAGATCATAGCCAAAGTGCCTTTCTTCAAACACCAGGTAAGCAAGTGATACTGGTAGATATCCAACCAATTGAAGAATTGTTGATTTAAACAAAGTTAAACGGGCTCATTGAGGGATTTGTCTGAGTCTTAAATTCTACTGCACCTTGTGGGTTTCCAAGGAGAATTTTACACCAGAGGACTGTCAATGGTTCCCTTAACTTCCGGCACGGTAGGGCTCTTGCTCAAGGAATACATGTTAAATGTCTTGTGGAGCCAGAGTCCCAGAACACCATATCAGAAGTAGATGATGTAATTGGATTAAAGCGATTTTGATGATCATTCTTTGTCTTATGAAGCCTTGGGCTTTTAGACTGTGGTTGAGGGTAGGAGGGCCCCCAAGCCCAAAGCACCCAATTTCATCCTTTTGGGATGGATGGGTGATTATGAATTGCGGAGGGAGGGGACAGGGCAGGGGTCCCAAATTCAAATCATCTGGAGAACTTCAGCCACACCACCTCTACCTCCCTCTCCCTATCTGTCTGAGCACCCCGTGGCCTAGGTTCTTGCCCTCTTCCCAGAATCTCTAGCTTTCAAATGCAAGGCCTGATGCTGCGTAGGTGCTCAGCACATGTGGTTTTCACCATAATACAATTCCTCACCCCAGCATCGTGTTTAAAGAATTTTCTTATTTCGATGGTGAGGTAGATTAAAGTTTCTCAGCTTTGAAAAATAGATGATTGTGTTTGGCTAGTTGGGGAGGATATATTTATTAACCTTTATTTACCGAAAAATGTCAGACATAGATAAAAGTAGAGGGAATTGTTTGATGAACCCAGTTGGGGATTTTGCTCACAAGTTTAGGTCAGCTTCTAACTTGCTGAGTGGGACTTACAAGCCAAGACTTTTTTTTTTTTTTTGAGAGAGAGAGAGCCTTGAGCTGGGGGAGGGGGTAGAAGGAGAGGGAGAGAGAGAATCTTAAGCAGGCTCCACGCCCAGTGTAGAGCCAAAGCGGGGCTCGATCTCACCACCCTGAGCTCATGACCTGAGCCAAAGTCACAAAGTCACCGATTGAGCCACCCAGACAGCCCCCTCCAGATTTTTTAAAAATTAAACTTTTTATTTTGAGATAATTATAGATTCACACGTACCTGTAAGAAATGATACAGAGAGATCCCATGTGCTCTTTACCCAGTTTCCTTCAGTGGTAGCATCTTACCGAACTACAGCACAAAATCACAAACAGGAAAGTAGCTTTGATACAATCTACTGATGTGATTTTCCCAGTTTTCCATGTACCTGTGTGCACGTGTGTGTGTGTGTGTGTGTGTGTGCGTGCGCGCATGCACGCGGGTGCATGTACACTTAGGTCTACATAATTTCATCACATGTGTACCACCACTGTCAAGATACAGAACAGTCCTATGCCCACAAGGATCCCCTTCTTTCACACCTCCAGTCATGGATTTTGAGTGCATCATGTGAGAGATTAAGGAGAGGGGGGATAAAAGGGCAAAACCTGGTGTGACAAAATAGGAAATATATATTTGATATCTGTCCTGGTTCCTGGTGCAGAGCTCCTAAAACCCTTGTAATTTCCTAAGCTATAGGGATGTTAGGAGCATCTTTTGTGCTAACATTTGGTCTTTCACCCAGAGCCCCTAAGCCCCTGGGAATTTCCTGGTTGATGGGAGCATTTTTTACTCTAATGAGGAGACTCTTGGTGGGCTCTTGGATAGGGACTGGCCATAAGAAAAACTAAACCATGATAAAAAAAAACTTAGAACTTTCCACCCCCCTCCCATCCTCTGGAGAGGGAGAAGTGTTGGAGACTAAGTTAATCATTGATCTTGCTACACAAGAGGCCTCCACAAAACCCCTGAAGTATGGGGTTCAGAGAGCTTCCATGTTGGTGAACACAGCCCCGTGCTGGGAGGGTGACATACTCCAACCCCATGGGGACAGAAGTTCCTACGTTTGGCACCCTTCTGTACTATGCCCTGTTCTGACTGTTCTCTGTATCCCTTATCATTTCCTTTGTAACAAACCAGCAAACATAAGCAAGTGCTGCCCTGAATCCTAAGCTGGCATAACAAAGTACCAAACACGAGGAGAGGGTTATGGGAACCCCCAGTTTGTAGCCAAGTTGGACAGAAGTGGAAGTAACCTTGGACCCACTACTTGGCGACTGGCGTCTGAAGTGGGAGCAACCTGGTGGGACTGAGCCTTTGGCCTGTGGGGTCTGCAGTAACTCCAGGTAGATAGTGTCAGAGTTGAATTCTAGAACATCCAGTTGTGTCCAGAGAATTGGAGAATGGGTCATTGAGGGTAAACTGTCCCCCACATTTGGTGTCGGAAGTTTTGGGAAGAAAGAAGAATCAGTGAGGGTTTTGTCTTCCGAGGAGCTGCAGTGGGAGAGGTATTTCGTGGAAAGAACAGAGATGATTAAAGGGGGTTTTCAGATGTGTCGTGAGTGATTGCAGCTCCTCCATCTCCCCCCAAATCTAAAGTGTCACCCATCAATTCTTTTAGAGTTGGATTTGGCTGGCAAGGGTGTGCCGAGGGGCTGACTCACGTTCAAGTGAAATCTCAGCTGATCCCCACCACGACGGGATGGGCAGGAGGTATTATCTCCATATTTGAGAGCAGACAAAAGATTGAACAGAAGGGACCTGCCCGAGGTCACACAGAAGGTAGGCAACAGGCTCTGGGAAAATCAAGTTGGGAATGTACTGCTCCCTGCACTCATGTCTGGCTAAGTCCATCAAAAGGAAAACAGAAACAAACTCAAAGTGGCCCAGTGGGAACCCCTGCTTGCCCCAGCTCTGCTCCTTCCCAGGGATGCCTCAGTGCATGGAGTCACCATCAAGTCATCCTTGACTCACGTCCTGCTCTCACCCCCACATCTTGTGAATCAGCATGCCCTGCACCCTAGCACATCTGGAACCCTTCTCATCAGCTCCACCGTAACCACCCAAGCCAAACCTCATCACCTCCCAATGGATTATTTTGCAAAAGCCTCCTAAACAAGTAAACTCTACCCCCAACATGGGACTCGAACTCACAACCCCAAGATTGAGTTGCATGCCTTAGCGACTGAGCCAGCCAGCCATTTGGAGGGGCCCCCTAACTAGTTTCTTTGCTTCACCTGTTGTCCAGACTGAGTGGGCCAAATCTGGTCTATGAGCTTAAGATGATTTTTACGTTATTAAATGGTTGGGAAAAAAATGCCAAAGAATAAGATTTTGTGACACATGAGAATATGAGATTCGGATTTTATCGTCCATACGTAAATTTTATAGGAATACAGTCATGCTCATTTGTTTATGTATTGCCCGTGGCTGCTTCCGCAGAGCTGAAGAGTTGCCACAGCGATCATAGGGCCCACAAAATCTAAAATCATCACTACCAGAGCCTTTACAGATGTTTGCCCACATCATCCCCTCCCCAATCTCCTCCACAGGCTTCCTCCTCCTCCCAGAGGGAGACCAGATGTCCCGAAGGTGCCCTCCCACCTCTCTGACTCATCCCCTCTCCCCCACCCACCCCACCAGCACCACCGCACTCAAGTTGTGCTGGCTTCGGGTCCCCTCCCCCCCCATCCATTGTATGTGCTCACCTTTCCTCCTCAGAAATGCTGTTTCTCTGTCGCAATGCTCTTCTGCTCTTTGCGTGACGGCCTCCTTTTTCTCCAGGTCTTCACTCCTGTGTCACCTCTTCAGGGAGGCCTTCCTTGTCCACTCCTGCTCCTGTCCCGCCATCTCATTCCTTGCTCATCTCCTCATTGCACTTTTGTCTACTTGTGTGTCTTCTGTCAGCCCCACCGGGACATAAGCACCATCTGGGCAGAGCACATAGTAGATGCTCAATGATTGTTTGCTAATAAATGAATAAATGAATGAATGAATGTGAGGCCTTTCTTGGCCCGGGAGCTATGTGTCTATTTCCCTAGCAGGGTGACTTCTGTCTCCTGGAGGGACTTATTCCCATCAACTCCACCTCAGTGTTTTTTTCTCCTCTTGGCCCCATTGCTGTTATTAACCACCATGAGTTTCTTTTCCAAGGAAGTTGTCAGCCTTAAGGTCATCATTCTGCAAAGAATAAAGGAGACAGAGGGTACTTAACCAGTTTAAGGAATAAATGTCTCCCCTTCTCAGCAGGAGAAATAGCTCCTCCTTCTACTATCAAGAGCCCCAATCCATAAAAAAGATGAGTCATGTAAACATTCGAGTTTGGTGACTGGTACAAATAGAAAAAGTTTCAACTCACTTCTTTTTCTAAGTAACAGGAAACAACCTCAGCCAATGGACACGGTAAATTGCAACGTCATAGACAGATGGAGCATATGAATATGTGAAAGGTATGGTGGCCGGGGTAGATTGGCTAGATTATGCCCCAGTAAAATGACAATCCCCAAATCTCAGCGTCTGAAAACAACACAGCTTTATTTCCTGCTCACATTGCACTTCTGGAAGGAGTTGACGGAGACCATCGAACATGGTCGTCACCCAGGAACCCAGGATGGCAGAGCAGCTGCCAACTTGAATGTTGCTTGTTACTGTGCCAAAAAGGGACCTTAAGGGCTCTGATGGAGAAGTGCAGATCACTTCCAGCCAGAGCTAGTCATGTGTGCTCAGCTCCCAGTTACGAGGGACAGGAAAGCAATCCTATCTTGTGCCTGGAAGGCAGAGGGTTGGGAGTATTTGATGAACAACAATAATGACAACCACACAGGGTGAAGAAAATTTGTTCTCTTTAGAGGAAAAATAAGACCAGGTGAGGAGAAGGGAGGGCAAGAAAGATAGGAGTTGAGGAAGAAAGGCCTCAGAGGCTCCCACAGGCACGCCAGTCAGCCTAGCAACTCTGGTCACATTCGTTTGTTCACCTGAGCTGTAAATTTCTGTGGGTCATCTATTGTCACGGTGTTTGAAAAGCTGATTATGCACTATTCAGAACTCTTCAGCTACTCTTTACTCTTACACATTCATAGCACCTTTCCAAATGGGTGAGTCACAGCAATCCTCCTCAGGTAAAATTATTCTCCAAGCCCTCGCTCCAGTGAGCAGGAGCATGTAATCCCTGGGCAACATTCCACGCCAAGCCATGAACTCGGTAACCGGCACAGTTGCTCACAGTATTTCACACATACCTAGCACTAACAACCGCAGATCAGTAAAAGACGACCCAGATTTCTCTTGAGGGCTGACCCTAAAATGTGTTTTCCATTTATACCCAACCCCTCCAGTTCGGTCAGTAACTTCCTTTGGAGCAGGGTTGTTCAACAGAACTTTCTGCAATGATGGAAATGTTCTGCACTTGCACCGTCCCGTATGGTAGTCCCTAAGTACAAAAGCTGGTCATGGTGTGTTTGATTCCAATAGCTCTTTCTGACTCACGCAGCCTTGCTTCAGCTCTCCTATCCAGGGAAGATGTCTCGACTGTTCCTTATATGAGTGGCCTCTAATCCAATGGGGGTGGACTGCTGACCAAGGGGTATTCTTCCATTCACAGGCTGGCCCCAGCCCTGGAAGGTGGCCCACATGCATGGAGTCTTTGAAGGAGCCGTGGTGATGGGCTAAGCCTATTAGGCTGCCTCCCCTGGAATTTGAAAAGGGTTGGCCAATCAGCAGTGAGAGGAGGCGGGAGCAGGCAAATAGAACGGAAGAAGTGGTTAAGAGAGATGGGTTCTTGACAGCTGTCAGGGTTCTAATCCCAGTTCCCAGCTGCTGAGATCCTTAAACAAACATGCAAATAAAGTACCCTTTCCCTTAAGGCGGACGGAGTGACTATTTGTTCTTTGCTTCCAAAGAAATTAAGTAACTACAATTCCTCCAATTCAGGGTGTCTCAACCTGGCATTATTGACATTTGGGGCTACTTGGTTCTTTGTTGTGGGGCTGTCCCCTGCATTGCAGCATCTTTGGCTTCTACCCACTGGGTGCCAGTAGCACTGTCTGTCCACCCTCTGCCAGTCATGATAACTAAAAATGTCTCCAGAGGTCGCCAAATGACCCTGGGTGGGCGGGTGGAGGGGGGGACAAAAATCCCCACTCCCCACCACCCTGGAGAATCAACCCTGCGGAACTGTATCCCAAGTCGACCTCCTCTGGCCTCCTTGAGGACAAAAAGATAAAAGCAGCCCCATTTATTCCTAGCAAATTCACAGTTCTCCCTCCCTCTCTTCTCCAGGCTAAATAAAGATAGCTTTTTTAGTCTTTTTCCTAGAGTCTGTTTCACAGATATTGATGGCGACATCTGAAGATGAGACTGGAACCATTTGGTTGAGAAGGACTCTGTTCCCTTAACTCTACCTATTTATAGAGACAGGAGAACAGACACATCCACGCAGCCCTGAGGCAGTGGCAGCTCCATGGTCAAGGAAGTAGCACCTCGCAGAGCTCGGTGCTACAGCTCAGAGCCGTTCTTCCCGTGAGCTGGTTCAGACCTGCTGAGCCAACAAACTGCTGATTTACAAAAAAGAAGCAAATGATCCTTCAAGGCCATTGACATTGATCTCTTCCCATCCCTCTGAGTATTCCAACCGTTTCTGCAGTCTCTCCACCTGGTATTCTCCCAGATACCTCAAACTCAATCAAAACCAACCTCCTTGTCTTCTTCCTCAAATCCATGCTTCTTCTGTTGTTTCCAGTGTTTTCTATTGTGTCCACCTAGTTTCTCAAAGCAGAAGCCTGAGAGTCATCCTCTGAACGGATGTGAAAGGAAGAGATTGATACAAGAGTCTGGAGAGCGAGTTAGTGGCCAACTCATGGAGAATTTTATGCACTGTGCTAAGGCTTTTTGTTGTTGATGGCTGCCCCTCCCCTTGCTCATCAGCCATTTCCTCACTAACTTCCCACAGCTTGACTTGCATCCCATCAAGCCACTCTAAATGCTCCCACCATATTCACACATCCCACCCACGGGGAGGGATTATATAGGGTGTGTACCCCAGAGGGCCAGAAATCTCGGGGCCATCTTAGAATTCTACCTCCCACAGCCCCTAAGTCTGGACCCTACTGCCCCTGTTTCAAACTCAGCATATTCAAAACCACTTACTTTCCTAAACTGACTCCATGTTTCAACTTCACCATTTAAGGAAATGAGGCAATGACACAGGTTTTAGCTCTCCCCCACTATCTAAATCCCTCTCCTTTTTAGAAACAGAATCTACTTCTACCAGAGCTGATATCTCAGCATTTTTCACTGGGTACTTAGAAAAGGCCACTTAGAAAACAAAGACCACACTTCTTCGCCTCTCTTGCAAATCGGTGTGGCCATAAGACTAATTTCTGGACAGTGGGATAGAAGTGGAAGTGATGAGTGGCTGCTCTAAGGAATCTTCTTCAAGTGACCCCAGCTCTTGCCTTTTGCCAGTTCTTCCTTCCTTTCTCCATACGGATGCTGGAACTCAAGTGCCACCAGCTGGTACCATGAGAATAAAGACCATGCCCCAGGATGGCAGATGAATGAGTTGTCAGAAGCCTGGATCTCCAAGAACTTTGTGGAACACGGCTGCCTTCCCAGCTTTGAATTGCAGACCTCTGGACCTACAGCCGGTAGAGAAATAAACTTCTATTGTGTTTAAGCCATTGTTGATTTGTGTGTCTGATACTCAGAGTTAAATATAATCCTAACCAACACAGCGGGTATTTCTTTAGTCCCGCTAGACATGAAAACTTACATTTATTTTTCTCCCCTCAATCCTCTAAGCTCTTATGCCCACCAAGGTCCTTAGTCCTGTTGATTCTTCCTTTGCGCTTCACTCACACTCACACCTTCTTTTGCAATTTCCACTGCCTGTTCTGATCCCAGCCTGTTCTCGTGACTCCATCTCTCTCCCTTCAGGCAAGGCTGCACAACCTCCAGATTCCTGAGGTATCACATTCATCATGTCACTCCTCGTCCTTAAACCCTAAAACCTGAGCTCCTGTTGTGCTTAACAGGATGAAGCCCCAACATTTCACCCTGCCATTAAACTGTTCCATAATACAGCCCCAACATTTTCAACTTCTTCCTCTTATACGGATCTTCCCCAACATCCAGGAAAGTCCCCCAGACAGCCCATTTTATCCTTCACTTTGTGCTGGAGATCCTCAGCCCTGGCCACACATTAGAATCATCGAGAGCCTTGAATGTGACCAGTGCCCAGCATGTTAGCACTCAACACATGAAGGCGTCATTTCCTGTGAGCCACAAAGCAGTCCCATGGGATGTAGCTACTCTCATTATCACCATTCTACAGAAGAGAAAACAAGAAACTTAGGAAGTTCAGGACATTTTTCCTGGTCAGATAGCCAGTGAGTCAGGAGCCAGAATTGCAACAGAAAAGACTAAACCTCTAAATCATTACCATGTAGTTCTTTGGACTACATTACAGATAATTACAAATTAAAAATAATTTGGGCACCTGGGTGTCTCAGTCAGTTAAGCATCTGCCTTCGGCTCAGGTCATGATCCCACGGATGTGGGATCGAGCTCTGCGTCAGGCTTCTTGCTCTGCGGGGAGCCTGCTTCTCCTTCTGCCACTCCCCCTGCTTGTGTGCTCTCTCTCTCTCTGTCAAATAAATAAATAAAATCTTTTAAAAATTAAAAATAATTTCTGATAGCATGGAACATGACCAGTTGCTAAAAAATCACAAAATACAAATGAATATTTAAAAACTACAAATGCCTGGTCCTCACCTGAGACCAGGGGAATTGGAGTTTCTTGGGAGTGGGGCCTGAATATCTTTATATCATCTTCAGATTTAGCCCAACGTGATTCTAAGGTGCAGCCAGAGTTGAGACCCACTGCTTTATGCAGTTGCTCTCACCTACCTGTCTTCCTTTCATTCCCTCTCCCCACTCCAGGTCCTACTTATCTTTTGGGGTTCAATCCAAGTGTTAGGGTGTAGCTGGCCAGCTTTCTCCAGCCTGAGTGATCCCTTTTCTGAATGTTGGTTGCAAAATTTGTCCACACCAGCTGAGCTGGCACCTATTCTACCTCTCGGTTTGAATCTAACTCTTGGCTTTATGCCACTGGATCCTTGGCAGGTATTCCAAATTTAATCATTTGCTGCTCAGCTACTCCACCTCTGCCCAAAAGAGCAACAAGCACACTTGCTCCTCTATCAGAAGCAAGACCTGAACTTAGGGTCCTGCAAAGTTGTAACCCTGGCTCAGTGCTCCCCTCCCAGCAACGGGAATCCAGGAAGATACAGGGAAACAGATTGTGCTTAAGTGAAAGGAACGCCAACACAGTGGACAAGGATTTTCCAGGACTCTCAGATTCAGATGTAGAGGTTGGCAAAATGATGATGGGGATGATGGTGCCTCTAGAGAACAGGTTGGACCCATGTACTGGGAAATGTGGCGAGCAAAGCTGAGGCAGGGCCTGGGATAATATCTGATGGTCAAGGAACAGGAACTGAGAGGGAAATTTGAGTAAAAGTGGTATGTGACTAATTGAAATTGTTGAATGACTGAATGAATGGATTTTCACCTGTGTTGTTGGGAAGAATTTAGGGGCTGTGGCATCCTCACTTAATACAGAAGGCCGCCAGCCAAGAGAAGCTAAGAAGGCATCAGATGGAGGGCCTGTTGGGAAGGAGAGAGCCCATGGCCACCAGAAGCTCAGCCAGCCAGAGGCCAGATCCAAAGAGCGCAGCCCCCTCTGCCACTTGACCATCTATAGCTCCCAGGTTCAAGGATCTTGGGGCTCCTGTTGGCTGGGCCAATTTTTACTGAAGACAAGGGTATGGCCAGGTCTTGCTGACAACCCTGCTTGAGTATTCCATTCCACCATGAAACAGGTGATGAAAAGAGTCTTAGGGAGGGGGCATTACTTGTGTTGAATTACATGATAACTTAATGGCAATACTGTGATTCGAAGTCAATTTTCCTAATTCCAGCCCAAGGCTCTCTCTTCTTGACTCTGGCCAAGTTAGTCACTTTGTCTTTGCAGGGTTCCAAACAAGGCCTCCACTGGGAGACTGGGGGGCTCTCTTCCTGGCCTATCTGTGTTCAGCAGGAGGTTCTAGGTCTTCTCTGACCAAACACATTCTTGCAAACAAAGTGGAGGCTGAGTATGACACAGAGCAGCCTCTGGGGAGAAAGCTGGCTGGCTCTTCCCTAGATCACTGGCCTTCTGGTCCCATTTGCATCGGCATCACACAGTGAGGTCAGCCACTGCCTTCTATGCCCCATGGGAGGCCTGGCATGAAGATCAACTTTGCAATGCAACCTGCCGCCCACGTGATCAACAATATCTTGATCTTCCCAGGTTGGGGCTGGAGGAAGGTGGAGGTTTATTCCAGAGTGTAACTGTATGGGAAAGGCCAGCCAAAGTGGTCAACATATCAAAAAAATCTTTCCAAGGAACTCACCATTCTTACAGCTCTGCTGGGGGGTGGGGGCGGGGGGAGTCATGACTACTTAAGTTTGAGCAACCCCTCACCCACATTGGGGCCTACTCCAGCCCAGCTAACTGGACCAATGGGGGATGTCCTACCCAAGGGTTATAGATCTCTGCACATCCCAGGAGCCTAGAGGTGGCCTGGGTCAAAGGTTCTGGCTAACCAGGACCCTTGGTCTTCCCTTGGGTCATCAGATTCTCCCCTTGTTAGTGATTTGAACTGGGGCTGTGGAGAGAAAGCCAGAAGGAAGCAAGTGACAAGTGAGTTGCTGAGCAGCCTTCCAGGCGACACGCCAACCTGGGATCTTGCAGTTCCTGCTGCTTCGGGGCTGGGAGACAGCCCAGGCAGTCCACAGAGCCCCCCTGAATCCCAAACAGTCTTCCTGGCTCCCCTTGCATCCCCATGTCCGCCACCTCTGAACATACCCAGAATATCTTTACTGCCTTCCTCCCACACATCTCTTCACAACACAGTCCGTTACCTAAGGCAGCAGGAGTGAGTCCCTGTCACCAAAAGGCAGAGACACACTTATGGAAAGTTGCATTTTGGGGGCAAAGTAGGGCGCTGCTGGCCCTCTCTGCACAGAGAACTCCTCCAGTCCCCACCTTGGAGGACAGGGAGTGCCACCACATGAGGGGACCCTGCAGGACCTTGAGGACTCACAGTCTGAAAACATAGATGTGCCCATCAGCCAGGGATGCACAGCCGAGACGATCTCTGGAAGCAACGCAGCAAGAGTGGAGCTGGGCCAAGAATGAGATAGTCACAGGCCTATGTGTGTGTGTGAAGGGGGCCGGCGGCTGCCACATTTTCACTGGTGAGGACAGAGCCCCTGCCTCACTCTGAGTCTCCAGTTTATTGTTCACTGAGTAACAGATGCTGCCGCGGGCCCAGAGGAGACCAGGGTCTGTCCTGTGATTGCGTTCCTGCCAAACAGCTGATTGGGCAGATTGTGGCTTTGCCCCCATGGGTCTCTTCCTTCCCTCACATCTCCCTCATCCTCCCCGGTGGCCAGACATACTCTGCACTTTCCCCCAGAGGAGGAGAAAAGTAGGAAGGATGCTCCTCCCGGGCCTCTGTCCTCGGGGTGGGGAGGAATGGGCATCTTCAGCCTGACATGTCTCAGGTCTGTCTGAGCCCAGGCCTGCAGAGATCCTCATCAGCATTATTGTCCATCTCAGGCCCAGCCGGCAGCTGAGAGATGGTGAGCAGACCTGCAGAGTTCAGTTCAGGAAACATCTCCTGAGCTTCTACTGTGTGCCTGGGCTGGGCACAGCTGAGCCATGTGGGGCACACTGAAATGGGCAAGACCCAGTTCTGGTTCCGAGAAGGCCAGCAGGAGATGTACAACTTACACAGAGAATGGCAATTCAGGACAGAATACAATCAATGCGATGAGAACTCTTCCAAGGATGGGTGAGTCCATGCCCTGGGGGATCAGAGAAGCCTGCGTAGAGGAGTTGGCATTTGACCTAGGGCTTGGGGACCATGTGGACTTTGACTCTTTGTGGAGAGATAGGTGGAAATACTGGGGCAAGAGGCTCCCAAAAGAGGGGCTATCAATCTTGGCTTACCAACAATTAATATTAACTGCTGTGTCTGGCACTGTGCCAGGAGCCACTGGGGGAACAGAGTGCCATGTGGCCCCTGTCATGGTCCAGAGGGGAGCTAGACAGGTAGACCGTGGCCGCAGTTCAGTGGGACAGGAGCTGTGGGTGAGGAGGGCAGGGGTGAGGGGAGATCAGACCATGTAGCCCTGGTGCATGTCCTGCTGGGAAATAAACCGAGAGAGAAGGAGGCAGAGCCAGACCACGTCCCCATCCCCCACCCCCTTTGATTGAACTTGAATCTGAAGGCATTAGAAACCTGCACTGAGGTTTTGGTCAGAGGCTGATGATGTGGAGGAAAAGAGCACCCCCTTTTTGAGACTAGGACACTTTATGTCACTATTTCCCCAGTGTCCCTTGATGAGCTTCCCCCAAAGATGTTCACTAAGGAGTGTGTATATGTTGGGGAGTGTGGGTTTGTTCACTGCTAAGAGAACCACCCACAGCAGAGCAGGGGCAGGGATAGGGCATGCCATTTCTCCAGCACATTCTAGGTACCAACTCTTGTCATCTTCGTAACAGCCTGCGGAATGGGCTTCATGACCCGGTTTCACAGCCGAGGCTACCGCCGCTGAGAGGGAGAGTCACATGCAGAGGGAGGACACACAGCTCTCAAGGGATAAGGGCAGGCCTGTCCTACAAACCTTGGTTCCTACCTGATGGGGACAGCAGGGTCTGTCCATGAAGGTCAGTGCACGGTGGCCTGTTCATCATTTCTGTAGCCAACAGGAAAAAAGGCCAAGAAGAGGATACCTGGGGCCTGTATCTGTATGAGAGGCATCACTCGCCCTTGCTGTGGGAGTGGGCGGGGGTGTGTGTGAGCCAAGTCACTGCCGTGAGCGCTGCGCACACGCACAAAGAGACAGAGTCCTTGGGGAACGTGTCCCCAAATCCCAGGCACACCCCCTCACCGCCCTCCCTCCCCAGCCAGAGAGAGCAGAGCTGAGGGTGGAATGAAAAGACCTCTCAGCACCCTTCATCGGATTTCTGAGGGGCGTCTGGGAGGAAGGGGCAGGCTGAGCCCTCTCAAGTGACCCTCCCTACTTTCTGACCCACACTCCGCTTTTCCAGGGAGTGTGCAGGCCCCTCTGCCCCGCGGGCGCGGCCTTCAGGCTCCGAGTTGAGCGGCTGTGCGCGCCGCCTCCCCGCCTCCGCCGACAGCCCAAGGCTAAGCGCTTGCTATTTCGATCCAGAGCAGCGCTCTCCTCACCCTCCGAGAGGCTGAGTCAAGGGCCCAGTGAGGGGAGGTCGGAGAGCTAATAAAGAACCTCTGAAGCCCGGTGCTCACGTTTCAGCCACATCTCCTTTCGGAGTGCCGGGCCCCCGCCGAGAGCGCGAGCGAGATGACGCTCAGGAAAGTCGGTCGCTCCCCAGCCCAAACGATTCTGGAGCCTGTGATAGCAACCCTGGCCCCCAGTCTTTCTGTCCTAAATCAGTCCTCCTCCCCAGACGCCAGGGTACCGGGGTGCCAAAGTGTGACCTGGCTCACTCCCAGCCCCGGGCAGCCGCAAGGCGGCTGGCTGCGTCCCTGCAGCTTTCCCCCACTCGAGGGGTCCGGGTGCGCGGGAGGAGAAAGCGCAGAGGTGCGCCTGTCTTTGGGGCTAGGTCCCTTCCTCTCGGGTCCGCATGTGTGGGTGGGGATAGGCGTGTGGAGCGAGGGCGCCGGGCCGGACTGCCCTGCGGGGTCGGAGGGCCGGTGAGGGAATTCGTCCTTCAACTTCAGCAGGGCAGGAGGCCCTGACCTGTCCCTTTGCCCTGGGGATTTGGGCTCACACACCCCAAGAGGTCCCTGAAAGAGCCGGAACACAGAGAGCTCCTGACCGAAGGTAGACAGACCTAGGTGTGGTGTGCCTAAGTGTGTGTGTGTGCGTGTGTCTGTCTGCGGGTGTGCGCGCGTGCAAGGCGAGAGGGTCTCAGCGTACCCCGCACCCTCTCTCTGGGATTCTGTATTTTCCCTTCCTTTGTTCTCAAAATAGTAGGCTAGCGCGGTCTGCGCTGCCCAGAGAAGGGGTGGGGGCCGTTGCGTGCTCGCTCTCGCGCGCCCGAGTTAGCTGCAGGGTTACAAACAGTCTCTCCCTGCTCCCCCGGCCTGAATTAATGTGTTACTATTTTGGGCGCGCCAGTGTTTCCAGGGGAAACCTAATGACGCAATGACGTCAATGCAGGTCAGCAGCAGACTCTCCGGGAGGGCGGGCGGGCTCCCGGCTTTCAGGCTCCGCGCAGTCTACTGGCGGGAGGGCGCCGGCGAGGTGGTAAGGGCGGCGGGCGCGGGGGCGCGGGAACCCCGGCCAGGCCCAGGGACCAGAGGGCGCCCCCTCCCAGCGCCCGGACCCGGGTAACCTCCCGCAGCCCGGGACGGAGTTTCTCCTTTGCCCACGGACATGAGGCGGCGTGGAGGGCAAGCGGGGTAACCCCCACTCCCACCCTACCTTTATCCAAGGGGAGCCAGAGGAACCAGCAGGTCCGGACTCGCTGAGGGGGCTCCACACCGGGCCTCCTACGCACAGGTATGCGCAGGTCCTCAGGGTGTCCCCAGCATGGGGAGGGAGACATTCACACTCACTCCTGTCCACATTCCTCTCGTGTTCTGGCACCGTAACTGGGAGTTTGGTGAAAGGACAAGTGATGTCTGAGACCTAACCCCCTCGCCTGTGTTCCCCCACTCTTTCTGGGCTTAGGAGCTGCTTGTCTGCTCCTCTCCAGCACCTTCGGGAGTCGAAGGCTAGAACTGGGGCTTCCCACTGGCCGAGCCTCTCTTGGAGGCTCCATCTGAGGCCAGGAAGCGAAGTGGGAAAGAACGTCCAGGCCAGATGAGCAGTGGGGATGCGAGACTGGAGTGGGAGCCTCAGCAGCCTGGAAGGGGGGGTGGGCATTGCCCGTGTGCGGGATGTGTGTATGGGACTGCTTGGTCTGTGCCTGATCTGGGAGCGCACCCTGTGTGTCCATAGGGTGTGTATGTACTCACTCACAGAAGTCTGCTGTACGTTCTTGTCAGTGCCATACGTGTGAGAACACCATCCACACCCCTCCTTGGCCCGCAGCTGGGGTACTTGCCCTGAGTGTAGGGGTCCAGTGAGGGACAAACTCAGGTCCAGGGTCTTTTCCCTGCTCATCTCCCACAATTGTCCCAAATTTCACCCTACCCCCAGCCGGGCGGCGGCCGGCTCTCGCCACTCTGGCCACAGCTTCGGTCGGCTGCGGACTTCTCAAAGCTAAACCTGCTTTCTTGCCCCAACTCACTTGTACCCTTGCCTCCTTGGAGCGTGAGTTGAAGAGGAGGAAATCCCTTTCCATCAGCTCCCTCTCACCGGGGGTTGAAAAGGCTCAGGCTAGCCGGCTGCTCTCCGCCCCGGTGGGCCGCCGCTCTCCGTTTTCAGCACCAGGATCAGGACAGCTCCGCGCTCGCCCCAGCTCCACCTCTTTCCTCCCCAGGGCTGAGCTCAGGACCTGGGAGTGAGCATCCACTGTCCTGGCCTTTCTGACCTCTCCCCCGCGCCGGGCGCACACAAGTCTGGTCCTTCCTCCCCATCCGAATCTCTGTCCTGTGCCCAGGTGCTTGAAGGGGCAAAAACCAGCCCACAGAATCTCAAGCTGACTGGCAGGCATCACCATGATGCCTTCGGCTGGGTTTCCTTCAAGGGGTAGTGACTCTGAAGAGAGGCTGCCAAGGCCTTGCTACAGGCTCCTCTTCCTGCCTCAGTTCATTAAAATAAGTAAATAAAGCCAGATTCGTTCCCCAAAAGAAGAGCCAGCTTTCAGAAGGTGCTGGTGGGGTTCAGGATTTTCTGGATTTTTTAAAACACAATTAGTGGCTCCTGATATCACCTTCCAGTCTCACAGCCCTGCTCATCCCTCTTTTCCTAAACGCAGGCCTCACCTGGTGGAGGGAGGGGTAGGGATAAATCCTGCTCACCTCTCTACTTCCCCTAGCAGTCAGAGAGGGTTTGGCTAATGTCATAGCTTTGGGGGCTCTGGATAGGGTGATGTCTATGGGAGTTCTCACTACAGCTGTGCCCTGGACTGTTGAAGAGGCCTCCACAGGTAATTTTTGTGGTGACAGAGCTCTGTATAGACCACACTTGCTGGGCTGTGACCACACAGAGACTTCTGGGATAGCCCCCACCCCACACTCTATCCCAAATGGAATCTAGGACACAGCAAATCTACCTGTGGCTCTCTCTATTCCTGGATTCCTTTGGTTGATGAAAGATGGCTCTAGAATATTGTCCCAGACACCTCTCTCCACCTTGCTCGGGTATTGTCTTACTGTCATCCCAACTCCTCCAGGTAGAGCAGAAAGGGTCTGAATGATGCCCCAGCTGATTCAGGGATGGGTGAAGGAAGCCAAGGAGAAGTCATCTCTTTCTATCCTGCCCCACCCTGTTTCAAAGACCTTTGGCAAGCTGGAGACTATGAATGCCTTTCCCTACGTGAGAATCAGAACACTCTTCTTCCCTAGGTATTCTCCTCTTTTGGGCAGCAGAGATTAGGCCAACCTCGTCATATCTGACCCAGGGGCAGATCCATGTGTTGTCTTTCTCCTACTGAGCCCATAGCACTAGAGGAGGTCTGGGCTTTCGGAGGAGCGTGCCTCTTTACAGAAGCTCTGGGACCTGGAGTGAGGCATGCACACTGTCAGCAGGAAATGGCCTTTTCTCTGAAGAAGCCATTGTTCTGCTTGCTGCTAAGCTATCAGAGTGAGGAGAGGGGAAAAAAATAGCCCAGTCTAGGGACAAGGGAAGGAGAGGTAGTCATCCCAATCCAGTGGCACTTCCTTCTCATAGGGTAGAAGCCTAAGACCAGGTCCCATGACATCCTCAGTTTCCATGGGTCTCAAGGGCAGTCAAGAAATAGTTGTTTTCCCAAAGGAATTAATTTTCATGACACAGCTGTGTGTGATTCGGTTAAGGAGGTGGCAGCATGGGCAAAATATGCAAACAGCAAGGGGATATGCCTTCCACCAAAGGACAGTGCATACTCCCCAACACCCCCACCCCAG
Source organism: Neomonachus schauinslandi (assembly GCF_002201575.2). Taxonomy (NCBI): domain Eukaryota; kingdom Metazoa; phylum Chordata; class Mammalia; order Carnivora; family Phocidae; genus Neomonachus; species Neomonachus schauinslandi. The sequence goes on from NC_058414.1 coordinate 82,353,159, forward strand.
GGTCTTTGCAGCCAAAAGTTGTTCCTCTGGGAGGCAGCAGAGCTGCCACCATCTGCCTAGCCCCACTCCTGGCTACTTTCCAAGCTTCCCTGGCTCCCTGGCTCCTTCTGTGCTCAGCTGGGTCACATCTGGCTGTGGCCTCAGGGGAAGACTGGCCAAGGTCAGGCAGATACAGAGGTGTTTACCCTGTGGATCTGAGGTGGCTTCTCCTCCAGCTTTGAGGAGCAGGGACCTAGGGAGGAGAGCTAGGGAAGGTGAGGGGTCCCACCTGGCAGGAAGCCTGCTCATGACATTGCCCTGGGCACTGAGGAGATCCCAGGCCTCTGAGGTTGTCCTTGTCTGACCACAGGCATCTGGGCCAGAGGGCCCTGGTCCCACTCCCCAGGGTCAGATGCACAGCAGGGAGCTGGACTAACTCAGCACCACTCCCAGCACAAGGGGCCATATTCTCCCTTCAGCCCCATGGTGATTCTTAAGCAAGTCCTTATTTTCTCCATCTGAAGAATGGGGGTTAGCTGAAGCAAGGATGGTCCCCATTGAGAGTCAGCTTGTTCTGATAGTGCCTGACCCTTGCATTAGCCCATGAAATCAGAGATAACTCCTAAAGATCTGGCTCCTAAAATATCTGGGTTCCTGAGAGGCTCAGCGTGCCTTGGGGCATGGGAGAGGATGACTCTGGGTCCCACAGTGACTTTACTGCCCCCTGGCCATAGTCTCAGCCTCTCCCTGTGTATGGAAGCCCAGGTTTCATCATTCAGAAATGAGGAACTCACTATTATTAGAGAAATGCCCATGGGAAGGATGTGTGAGGAACAACTCTGGACTGGCCAAAATCTCACAGCTCTAATACCCAGCTTAGGGCTTGAGCTGGAAGCCCCCATTCTCCCAAACAAAAAAATCAGGAGAGCTAAATGGAAATTGCCTTAAAGTTTACTCTTAGGGCCAAGAAGCTCGGAGTATTTGCACCTGCAAGGAATCTTGTAGAGGCCTCCTGATCACCTCACTGTCTATCAGTGAGTCCCCTGGGCCCAGCTTGGACCTAGAGAAGGTCCAAGCGAGCCGGGACAAGTTCACTGTGTTCCCTTCCCAATGAAAAGCTTTCCAGGGGACATGGATCTCATGCCCAAGGCCAACCTTTGGATTTTGCAAGCCATATGGAGATGAGACTAGGAGGACTTCATCTCAGCACAGGAGAACAACCCCCATGGGCAGTGCTGCTTCTTCCCCAGAGGCTGTGGGTCACAGGGTTGGAGCTGACAGTGGGTTTGGGAGAGGGACTGACCCAGCCCTATCCCTCTTGTCTGTGTGATGTTGGACTAGTCATTTCTCTGTGCAGCATGAGAACAGAGATAAAGCATCTGCCATGGCCCCTCACATGCAATAGTTGGTCTGACGAGATACTGTGAAGATGAGTGTATCAGAGGGGTGGGAGACTACTGACCCTAAGAGCCTGAGAAGACCCCAGAATGCTGTCTCCCCAAATGCTGTCTGGCCAGGTTCTATTGTCAGGATCTTAACCTCTCCCTGGGCATGGAAGCCCAGAACCACTATTCAGGAATACAAGGAGGACCCTCTCCCCAGAATAGGGATTTAGAGTGTAGAGCATCAGAGCCCACAGCCTTACTAAGCCCCCTGTTCTGGCCACTTCCTATTCCCCTTTTGGGGAAAAAGAGACCCTCTGCTATAAATAGTATGAGATGGTCAAACATACCACACTGATAATGAACAGATGATACTGAAGCAGTTATTAGTTACATATGGTCGCAGCACAGACGAGGACACCACATGCCATGCAGGATCCCATGAGGGTTGCCCTCGGGAGCTGGACTTGGGAGCAGGGGGCCAACAGGGGCTGTGTAGCACAGGCTTTGTTGTGCCTCCTGATTCTGGCATGAGGTTGTGATGGGCTCATTTGAATAATCTGGGGATTGGCAGGGAGGTAAGACCCATTAGGTTGAAGACCGGGTCGGGTGCAGCTAGGGGAACTAGCTGAGTGGGGAGGCTTTCTGGCTGGGTGGGAGGCATCTGGAGAGAGCAGAGGAACTCACAGAGGCCTTTGGGACTTGAAGTTCTTGAAATTTTAGACTGTATAATACAATGCCTCAGGTCCTGTGCTCATTTCGTCTTCGTGCCATCCTGTGAGATAGTTACATTTCACAGATGAAGAAATGGAGGTCAGGTAATAAGCCAAAACCGATCAGATCAGACCTTGTGTCAGCATCTCCTGACTCCAAGCTCATGCCCTCTCTGGGCTGTCCATCCGTGAGAACACCTACAAACTGCAGGGGCATCTCAAAGCAAGCAGAGTGAGTGGGGCTGGCCCCAGGCAACCTGGCCATCTCCAGATGCCCTGAGAAAACCCTTTCCCCTTTCAGGGCAGGATTCTCTGCAGCTTTACCTCTAATTGGGTTGTAACTAGAGAGAACCTAAGGCCCCCTTTGGCTCCTCTTGATCCTAGACTGGGGAGCTGGTGAGTGGATTTGCATATTAAGTCATTGGCATTTCTATTGATGGTGAAGGTGAGGACAAGCCATGGGTTGAGCTGACCCTACTGGTAGAGAAAGCTGGCTCCCAGCCCAGCTCCTTAATCACTGTGTGGCTTTGGGTAAACTCATCCTTCTCTGGGCTCCGACTTCTCAGAAGTACCCAGAGGGGGTTGGTTGAATGCCAAGGCTCTTTCAGCTTTGTTGTGCTGTGAACCTCAAGGACTTTAACTGTAGGATATAAAACTCTGTCCATGCAGGTAGAGGCATTTGAAGCAGGTAACGGGAAGGCATTTTTGTTTCTGTAGAGCCAGGGAGAATTACGTGGACTTAGTTCCTTGGGATGAATAGATGGTGGGATGCTAGAAGTGAGTCAAGACCCTCCCCCAACCCACAGCCCATCCTTGACTTCACCTACCCCAGGGCATAGCTGAGCATTGCTGGCTGAAGCCTATTTCCAGAAGATGCTCTGGGGACACAAACATTGGTGTAATCTTGCCATCTGGGAGCCCTGAAGCCCCCAGCCCAGACCCGGCTCAGCCAGGCAGGCTCTCCTGCTCCAGCCCTATCTCCCCCAAAAGGAGAACTTGTTACTCCTTTTAACTCCTTCCTTCCTCTCCTGGAGGGTTGCTGAATTTAGCAAATACATATGCAGGCTGCCCAGTTAAGTTCTAAGTTCAGACAAGTATAGAAAAAGTTTAAATATAAATATGTCTCAAGACTTCCCTGGGACCAAGCACCTGGAACCTGCCCCCAATCTTAAGGGCTTGGGTCCCTGCTGTCTCCAGGGACAGAAGTGTGTCCGCTTGGTCCAGGGCCTTTGTATCTGTATTTATGATGCTGATACAACAGATAACAATAATGGCAGCCAAGGAAACGGAGTCTAAGCTCATGCAGCTGGAGTGGTAGGCTGGACTCGAACCTACATTTTTTGGTGTCCATTCTGTGCCCTTCCCACAGCACCAGCATGGATTTGCCGAGAGAGAGCTCATAAAAGAGGAGTCTGGCACAAGCCTGCCGGCTCCTTGCCATGGGTCAGGTGGCCGCGCTGCGGTGCGTGCGGAGAACAGCGGGTGTGCCCACCAGGCAACATCCAGGCTGCAGGCCAGACTGCTTTGCAGGGGTTGTGTTCGATTCCACCTCTCCGTCTGCCTACGAGTGCAAGTCCTCGTGACTTCCCCCCCCACTGGTGGCCTGGGCTGCTACTGAACCATCTGCTCCTTAGCTGGGCCTGCAGCTGGGAGCTCCTGCATGATGGAGATTTCTCCTGGCCATGGGCCTCTGAAGCCAACCTGATAGGTGGGGACACAAGTGGTGACCACACATCACAGAGGTGAAGACAGGCCCCTGCGGACGCTTTTCCCGATTCCATTCGGAAAGACCCACGAAAACTGGGGTAGGGAGGGCATGTATTTTTCATCTCATTTTAGAGGTGAAGTGAAATTAACTTCTTCAAGATGATATAGTACATAACTGGAGAGCCAGGACTGGCATCTACTCTGTGTCCTGGACTCATGATCCCTCAAATCTGCAGCCACTCCCTGGGGGCAGAGCCTGAAAACAATGGCGCTCAGCCCTGGCTGCATATTAGGATCACCTGAGAGCGTTAAAACACACAGGTACAAGCCCTAGAGATTCTGGTTAAGCGTCTGGGTGGGGCTCAGACACCACCAGTAGGTGTTAAAAGCTCCCCAGGTGATTCTAATGAGCATCCAGGGTTGAGAATCACCACTGAGGAAGAGATGGCACGGGGTAGGGGGTTCCCTGATATACCCCACACTGGAATCTCCTGGGAATCTTTAAAATATTGCCACCTGGCTCCCTCCCCTAGCTATTCTGCTTTAATAGAGTGTGTACCCTGGACATTAGGATATTTTTTAAAGCTCTCCAGGTGATTCTAATATCAGCAAATTTTGGAAACCATTGGTATAGGATAGGGGTCCTCCAAGTGTGTTCTGCAGACCAGCAGCAACAAGACCACCTGGGAACGTGTTAGAACTGCCAAATCTCAGGACCACTCTGGACCCAGAATCTGCATTTTAACAAGTAATTTGTATGCACATTCAAATTTGGCCTAGGGAATGATGTGATGAAGAGGCAGGCGAGGGTATAATTTTTTAATCAATCCATCTGCTCATTCATTTCTTTGGTCATTTACTGATAATCACAGAGCATTTGCTATGTGCTAGCAAGTGCTGGGCACTGCTAATTTAAAGACAAATAAGGAGGCTAGGGGTGAGGCAAGAACATAGCTGTCGGAACACGAGGGCGTGCAAAGGACTCATCTTGCGGGGCAGGTGTGTTCAGAGGCCGCGGAGGCTCTGTAGAGGTGGACATGTGGGATGGGATGGGGAAGAGTGTTCTGTGCCCTTCCGATGAGCCTCAGCTTTAGCTGTGGAGGATGAGGTGCCTGTGGAGGATTTAGGTAAGAAGGAATAGAATGTCATGATTCAGATGGGTCTTCTAAAGAGAACTTTAGAAAAATAAGTGGAAAAACTGAACTAGATGGAACCTGGTAGCCACAGAGACCAAATGGGACTGTTAGACGCCTAAGAGTCTAAAGATAGGGTGGCGAGGAGGACCAGGCTTGAGAGATGGTTCTGAATGAGGATCCACAGGATTGCGGGGCCGATTGCATATGAGGTGGGAGGGAGAGGAGTTGATCATGACCCTCAGGTGTGCAGTTTGGGCAACTAGGGGGAGGGGGCACCATTCAGTGGGATAAAGAAAACAGGAGGCAGAGCAAGTTTGGATAGGCTGAGAGGCAGCTGTGTGTTTGCCAGTGGAGCTAAAGAGAGAAGTTGGGGTTGGCTGTACACCTGGGGGTCAACAGCATCCAAGGGTTGTTGAAGCCCTAAGAGTAAGATCATTTAAAGATGAAAAGGGAGAGGAGGGGGATAGACAGAATAATGGGGCTATATTACTTAAGAGGAGATAGGAAGAGGAGAAAAGAAAGGGGGAAGGAGGGAGGAGAGGTGGGAAGGATCCAGCAAAGACAGACTTGAAAGAATGGATCAGAAAAGGAAAAAGAGGAATGCCTGGGTGGATCTGTTAGTTAAGCAGCAAACTCTTGATTTTGGCTCAGGTCATGATCTCAGGGTCCTGGGATTGAGCCCCATGTCGGGTTCCATGCTCAGCGAGGAGTGTGCTTGAGGATTCTCTCTCTCCCTCTCCCTTTGCCTGCCGCCATTCATGCTCTCTCTCTCACACACAATTAAATAAATCTTTAAAAAAAGAAAGGAAAGGAAAAGGAACATGAAAAGGATACCTAAAATTAAAAACAGACATTCAGGGAAAAGAGCATAGTTCAATGAGTAAAATGCTGCAGAGGAGCATTAGGAGATGAAGACTGAAAATAGGAGTTGATAATTAGGCCATTCGTGACCCCATGGTCCAGTGGCATGGTGATGAGAAGGGCCAGACTGCAGTGGTCAAGGGTACTGAAAAAGAGGACACAGGAAGGTAGATTAATCTCCAACATTGGCGGGGAGAGGGACGGGTAGACAGAGCGGTGGTTTAGAAGAAAAGTAGGACAAAGGGGTTTCTGTTTCCTGCTTAACTTGGAGATGAGGCAGCTTCTAAGCTAAGAGGAAAGAGTTAATACTGGTTAAAGATGCAGAGGGAGAGAAGATAACTAGAGGGATCTTAGAGGCACGGGGAAGACATGTGATTCAGAACAGAGAGAGGAATTCATCTTGGAGAGGAGAGGAATGTTCAAGCAGTTCCCATGAATGTTCTCTATGTTCTCTGACCAGGGGCAAGTCATCTCCTGACAGCCAGGACAAAGTAGTTGGCTGGGCAGCCTCGGGGACACCAGAGTTCTGGGGAGAAGGAGAGAAGAGGTAGAACCAGCCAGGTGGGAGACCCACATCAGCAGTGGTCCCAGCAGCCTGCACAGCACTGAATATTTCCCAGCCATAGGAGCCCAGTTGGTGAGGAGAATAAAGATGGATGGTTTCCTTCAGGTTTGGGAACTGGTTAGGCTCAAGGGCAAGTGAGGAAGGGCATCCAGTGTGCTGGGGAGAAGGCTGTTGACACCATCATTTTCATCAGGGTCAAGTTTTCCTGCCCTTCTCAGGAAGGTCAAATGCAGGCACGGTCAGTCACACCCATTCAGTGAACCTCCTTCATGGGGGTGGGGACTCATGGAGCTGCTGGTATCTTGGCTGACCCAGTTCTGTTTGCAAAGAGGAAGACCCCACAGATGGCAGAAGTAGTAGCTACTCTACATCAACCAGCCCAGGTAGCTCTAGAGACTAGAGAATGCCAGACTCACCTGCCCTCCTGTTGACTGTCCAGCTCCTAAAGGAATCAGAGGATCCAAGGGTTGGAAGGAAGCTTAGCAATCCTCTAGTCCAGTGGTTCAGAAGCAGTGACCCTTGGGGGCATTTTGGAAACATGGGGAGGAGGAGTATTTTTGACTGTCACAATGATTAGAGGAACACTACTGATACTGAGTAGGGGGAGGCCAGATACGCCCACCCTCTTGCAATGCAAGAGACAGTCCTGTTTCACAAAAAGGCACATATCTCTCCTAGCTTTCAAATGCCTTGCTAAGCGGTAGAAACCTGTTCATAATTATCTTTGAACTCTGATGTACATATAAACACAGTTGAATTTGCTGAGAAGGTTTCTGTATATAATTCAAAGAGAGATTGTACTTCAGAACTTCACTAAGAGTGGTGTGTTAGTTTAGAAAATCCCATCTCTGAAGGCAAAGCTCCCCACAGTAATTGAGCATCAAAACAACACACCTGTATCAATGTGCATTGGCACCCATTGCATTCATGATGATTCTGCATAGAGATGCAAGCATCTCACTGTTTCCTTCTCTTATGCATCATCATGCCTGAGCATTTATATGTTGAAACACATATTCCTGTATCGTGTCCTTTTTATTTTTATATTTCAATTAGGGAATTGCATTAATTTTTTTAAAATATGTTATTTTTAAAAATAGGTATTTACTCTATTATTTTCTTTCAGCATAATAAAGAGGGTATTATCAAATATTTGCTATAAAGGAGGGTGTTTTTAACTCTAGTAGAACTTTTTTTTAAAAGATTTTATATATTTATTTGACAGAGAGAGACACAGCGAGAGAGGGAACACAAGCAAGGGGAGCAGGAGAGGGAGAAGCAGGCTTCCCGCTGAGCAGGGAGCCCGATGCGGGGCTTGATCCCAGGACCCCGGGATCATGACCTGAGCGGAAGGCAGACGCTTAACTGACTGAGTCACCCCGGCGCCCAACTCTAGTAGAATTTTTTTAAAAATCCAGTCTTATCTCTTGACCAGTGAGTTGAATTCTCTCCACAGCAACTCTAATTGCTGGTTGTCCAGATCTGCTTGAACATTTCCAGGGTAGGGAACTCATTACCTTTGTAGGTGGTCTGTCCCGTCATCAGAAAGCTGGTTGAGCTGAGATTACATGTGAGGGGCTGAACCTGTCATTGAGTATCTTCCATCCTCTCCTTGTCCTATTCATGTCCTCCAAGCCACATGGAAAGTGTCAGTCCTTCTATATGAGATCTCTCTGATATTTGTAGGCATAGAATGCACATCCTCCTATGCCCCCACCATCATTTTCTTCTCCAGATAGAATGTTTATAATACCTCACCATTCTGTATGTGACATGATTTTTGTGTACTTTGTTATCTTGGCCAAACAGGCATTGTAGTAAGCATGAGGGATTTGGAGAGATCAGTAGGTTTCCCTTCCATTCATGGATATTTTACAGACTGTTGACCGATGCCATTCACTGTGCTCAGCTCTGGCGACCAGAGATGGTTGAGAAAGAGCTGTTGTCCGTAGGGGCTCCGCCAGTGGTGAAACAGTCGCATGAAATGGCAGATTGAATATACTCCTATTTCCCTTCTCTCTCAAGACCCATCTAGACTTAAAGGAAGGGGATTTTGTTTAAAAAATATTAACAGACAATGATGAGGAGAGATCATCAGCAGATGAGAGGTTTCCATAAAATTCTAGAATACTAAGAGTAGATGAAAGTATGGATGGTCTAGCACAAGAGTGGAGAAAATGTGAGCTTACAGTGCTCAGAGAAAGGGGTATGGAACAGAAGGGGCTTATTTGCCCCTGGAGAGCCCCTGATAACTGGTCCCCAGAGGGCCAGCTGTGACAAAAGGCAAGAATGAGATCTGGTACCAGAAAAGGGAGATTCACTGAAAGTCTGCTTCTATAACAGTTGACCCCTGCCACCAAGCAAAATATTTACAGCCAGGGCACTGGAGGTTTCTTCTTAGGAAAGTTGAGTGGTCCCAGAAAACAGGCACGTGAGGGTCCCCACATAACAACCAGCTCCAACTAAGAACCCAAAACCTAACTCAGCCGCTGAGAAAAGCCCACCCATGCACACACCACTCCCAAATGACATTTCAATGTCTTATTCTTAAATATACGAATGGATAAAGATAATCCACCCTGAGGAGAGTCTACAACACAATGAAACTGAAGGAAACACAGAGAAAAAGAAGACCCCTGAGGAAATGGGAAAAACATAGGAAACTAAAACAAAACAAACAGAACCTCTAATTAATGTCCATGGAGACAGGAGCAAAGAGGAAAACTCGGAGGACAAGAAAGTGTTCTTGGAAGTGAAAACATTTTGAAAATGGCTGCCAAAACAAAACATTCAGGAGAATTGAAGATGAAATGAAGGAAATCTCCTGGAAAGTAGAAGATGAAAATTCAATATAATTGGCACATGAATTTGAGGGAATGTCCCAGAAAGCAGACTAACAAGACTGATGGAAAAGATGATAGAAATGAAAAGAGAATCAATTTGTTACATTCAGATTGGACTAATAGGAGTTCCAGAAAGAGAAAATAGAGAACATCGAGGGCAGAAAACCCAAATCAATAATACAGAGAAATTCTCAACCCAAAAGTGTAGCGGTCAGTACAGAGTCCATTCTAGGACAAAGAATAAAAATAGACCCACAGCAATGTATGTCCACCTAAAATTTCAGTAAATTGGGGGCAAAGAAAATAACCAAAAGATGTTCAGAGAGAAAATATAAAATCTCAGTGAACATTTCAGTGGCATGAGAATTCCAAATGTCAGTGCCAGACCCCAGAATGCAGAGGAACCAGACCTCCAGAACTAAGAGAGAAAGTAATTTTAATCCAGATTTCCACCCTCAGATTTCATCAAGCGTCAGAGTTAAAAAAAAGACATTTTTCAGGTATATAAGGACTTAGCACCCCATTTAAGGAAGTTATGAATAATGTGCCCCACAAAATAAATAAATGAGGCAAGAAAGGCAGAGAGAAAAATCGAGAAACAGTGGCTCCAATCTGGAGAGCAGTCAGAAGAAGTCCCAGGCTGATAGCTGTGCAGTGAGCTCAGGGAACTGTGTCCAGCTTGGAGCCTGAGGACAGGGGGCTCATGGCAGGGGTCTCCTGATGAAAGAGAGACTCCATGAGGCATCTGGGGTGCCAGAGCTTCTGAAGAAAGCAGGGAAAATGTTTACAGGGGATCATGACAAAATAATCAAAACATGGAAGAGGTATACTACAGGTATATCTAGAAATTCCTAGAAAAACAAAAACCTACACAGGCAAGTAAAATTTAACATTTGTACCCCAATTGAGTCTGCAATGGTCATGTTTACGTCATCACAACAATGTAAACACTATTTAACCAAAGATTGTGATAGAATGGGAGAGGCCAGGTGTGGGCAGTATAATAGAACTGAACCCTCATCAGTTATATAAGAGGTAAAAATGATGAATAAATTTGACAAATCAAGACATAACTTTATAAATATATAGAGAGAGATATGAAAGTAAATACCAAATTTATTTCAAAGAATTAAAAGTGGTTGCCTCCAGGAAGTGGGACTGGGGCCAGGAGAGGTGGCCCTGTGTTGGTTTCTATTCATAATCAGCTTTTTGATACAATTTGTTTTTTTAACCATGTGCACATATTGGTTTCATACATGTGTGTGTTCACACACTCATTCATTCATTCATTCATTCATTGAAAACCATCAAATCAAAATGCAGTAAGTGGTGAACAGCATGGTTTGAGTAAAGATGCACACAAGGTAGACCCAGAGGTTGGGGCTGGTTAGGATGACCAGCACAGGCTTCGGTATTACTAGAGCAGAGAACCCAAAATGGGCTGTGGGGAAATCGAAGATGGCTGGATGGGGCCAGGCCACAGGAGCCCTATAGACCCTGTCAGGAGCTTGGACTTCATCCTGGTGTCAATGGGGAGCCACTTATTGTAAGAAGGAAAGTGACGTGGTTGACTTTGTGTTTTGGAAATACACCGTGACAGCAATAATTCTGGAAGCTGGGTCTAGAAGAGTCAGGAATAGAGAAGGAAAATCCATGTAGGAGGCCATTGTCATAACCCAGGTGAGGAGTATATGAAGCGCTGAATCAAGACCATGGGCGGGGTGGAGGGAGGCAAATTAAAACAAATATTTAGAAGGTAAATGTGTGGCAGGACTTAACTGACTGAAGAATGGGGTAAGTAAGAGGGAGAAAGGGAGAGATGGGCAGATGGTGGCGCATCTCGCTAAGATGGGGCAGAGGTTTGGTGGTAGAAATGATTGGTTTGGTTTTGAATGTGCTGAGTTGAGGGACTTGCAGGAGACCCAAGTGGGGATGTCTAGAAAGCTGTTGAGTATATAAATGGATGCTCTGGGGATAGGTCAATCCAGGAGCCATGGCCTTGGGAGCTGTCAGCTTGTGGTGGACAGTTGGGGTGGTGGCCCAAAGAAAGCATCCAGTGAGAAAAGCAGGGGACCAAGGACAAAAGTCTAGATTTTAGTATTTTAAGGGACAGGCTGATAATGCCCTGGATAAGTTGAGCATCTTTTCATATATTCACAAGCCATTTTTATTTCCTCTTCTGTAGTATACCTATTCCATGTTTTGATTATTTTCCTATTTATTTCAAAGTAAATCCATCACCTAGTTTAATGATAAAACTATAGAAAGATTCCCATTAGACTAAGGAGCAGTTAGATGAAGTATTAACTAAAGTAGTTAAATAAGGGAAAGAAATGAGGCACCAAATTGGAAAACAGGAAGTAAAATTGTATCATTAATGTAAAATTATGTGATTACATAACTTGGAAACCCAGGAGAATCAATGCAAAAAAGTGCAAATAGTAAAAATTCTATGGATTGCTGATGCAAAATTAAAATGGCAAGTTAATAGCATTCCTATATAAAACAACCAGACGTTAAACAATACAATGGAAGAGAAAACCTGATTGTATTAGCAATAGAGGATAAGGTCCATATGAAGAATTTTTTTAAAGATTTGTTTATTTTAGAGAGAGAGTGGGGTGGGGGAGGGACAGAGGAAGAGGGAGAATCTCAAGCAGACCCCAGGCTGAACACCTAGCCTGATGCGGGGTTCCATCCCAGGACCCTGAGATGGCAACCTGAGCCGAAACCAAGAGTAGGTCGCTTAACTGACTGCAGCACCCAGGCACTCCCATATGAAGAATTTTAAAACATTTTCAGGGAATACAATAAGAGAACTCACCAAATGGAGTTGAAAAACCTTCCTGAATTAGAAATGTTGATCTTAAGCACTATGATGATGTTAATTCTTCCTAAGTTGTGCTTCACCATTAAATATCTATATAATACTTAATGTTTTTTCTTAAAACCAGACAAGCTTATTCTTATATTCATATGGAAGAATAAACATGCACAAGTAGCCTGGAAATTCTCATAAAGAGGAGCCTTGAGAAGAGATCAGTTCTACCTCATATGAAAACATAATTAAAATAGAGAGGTATTGGAGAATATTCAGATTACTAGAACAGAATAAAGAGGTCAGAAACAGGCCCAATTTTATGTGGGAATTTAGAATAACAGAAAATAGCATTTCATATTATAAAGGAAAAGACAGATGGTTCAATGAATAAAAGTTGATTCCTACTTGACTCTTGACACAAAATAATGGAGCTAGTATGTAAAAGTTAAAACTGAAGACATAAAAACACTTGAATAAAATACGGAGCATTACAAAATATGTATGTAATTATATATATAAACATATAAATAATTTTTTTAAGATTTTATTTATTTATTTGACAGAGAGAGAGACAGCGAGAGAGGGAACACAAGCAGGGGGAGCGGGTGAGAGGGAGAAGCAGGCTTCCCGCTGAGCAGGGAGCCCGATGTGGGGCTCGATCCCAGGACCCTAGGATCATGACCTGAGCTGAAGGCAGACGCCTAATGACTGAGCCACCCAGGTGCCCCTATATATATAAACATATAAATATCTTGGAGGAGGGGAGAGCTTATGAAGCCACACAACAAAAGATCTATTAAATCAACTATATAAAAATAACATACATCTGGGGTGCCTGGGTGGCTGAGTCGATTAAGCATCTGCCTTCGGCTCAGGTCATGGTCCCAGTATCCTGGGATCAAGCCCCGCATCGGGCTCTGTGCTTGGCGGGGAGCCTGCTTCTCCGTCTCCCTCTGCCTGCCTGTCTGCCTACTTGTGATCTCTCTCTCTCTCTCTTTCAAATAAATAAATAAAATCTAAAATAAATAAATAAATAACATACATCTGCATTGGAAAAAAGCACATATCAATAAGATCAAACAACAAATGATAAATTGCAAAAAGACATTTGCAAATGTATATGGCAGACAAATGCCTACTTTTTCATTGAAGAGTCCCTGTAAATCAATATAAAAATGAGAATTTTAGAAAAAATGAAAAATGGGCCAAGGATATGAGGAAAGTTCATAAAGAAAAATTCTTCGTTTTTATACGTGGGAAAAGATGTTCACCTCACTTATAATGAGGGAAATGCAAATTAAAATTAAAATGAGACGTCATTTCTTACCCATCAAAACTCAACAAAGATCAAAAATAGCATAATGTAAGGATCGGGGGCCACTTTTGCATTATTGGTAGGAGACTGAATTGGTATAACCAGGATCTACTGTCAAGTGAAAAAGGCAAGGATAAAACAATGTTTAGAGTACGCTACCTGCCATTTGTGTTTAAAAAGATAAACGCATAAGGGTGCCTGGGTAGCATAGTTGGTTGTCTCCAACTCTTGGTTTAGGCTCAGGTCCTGATCTCAGAGTTGTGAGATTGAGCCCCATGTGGACTTCCAGCTCAGCTCGGAGTCTGCTTGGGATTCTCTCTCCCTCTCCCTCTGCCCGTCCCACTCATGCTCACTCTCTCTCTCTAAAATAAATCTTTAAAAAAAAAAAAGATAAACACATATATTTTGTATAGACACAGAGTAGCTTTGGAAAAACATACAAGACATATGTTTCCTTCCTTCCTTCTTTCCTTCCTTCTTTCCTTCCTTCCTTCTATCCTTTCTTCTTTCCTTCTTTTTTTTAAAAACAAATATTTTTATTCTTCTAATGATAAAAGTAATATTTGCTTCTCACAAAAAAAGAATCTGAAAATACAGAAAGAGGTTAAAAAAAAAAAGCCCCAAATACCTTCAGTCTTATCACACAGAAATCACTATTAACATTTGGTGTACGTTCTTATCTTTCCTGACACATTTTTTTTGAAATGGTATTCTACTTTGTACACTGTTCTTAATCTGATTTTTCTCACTCACCAGCACCTCTTTTTGTATCATTAATTATAGATCTACATCATCATTTTTAATGTGTGGATACATCCTAACTCACTTAAGCTATCTGTTAACTAATATTTGGGGCATTTCCAACGTTTTACAGTTGTAAATAATAATGTGATAAACACACATGTATGAACAAGTTTGTGAACTTGTTTTGAGTGTTTATATTTATAGGAAAAATTATTTTAAAATTGAACTGTTGAGGGGTGCCTGGGTGGCTCAGTTGGTTAAGCATCCAAATCTTGGTTTCTACTCAGGTCCTGATCTTGGGGTTGTGAGATCGAGCCCCACCTTGACTCTGCACTCTGCAGTCTGCTTGGGGTTCTTTCCCTCTTCCCCTCCCTCCTCTTCTGTCCTTCCTCACCTCCCCTGCGTGCGCGTGCATAAGCACACTCTCAAGCACGCTCTCTTTCTCTCCAATAATACCTATATAAATAGTCTTTTTTTTAAATTGAATTGTTAAGTAAAGTGTAAGCATATTTTAAAGGCCCCAGGTCAAATTCCCCCCAGAGTGGATGGAACAGTTTACCCTTCACCCCATACAGGAGAGAGCCTCCTCACATCTTCACCTGCCTTAAGCATTATCAATCTTTTTAATCTTTGCTATTGTTATCAGTTGAAAAGTAAATCTCCTTTCTAAAAAAAAATTGCATTTCTTTGATTCCTAGTGGAATCAAACATCTTTTTATACAGTCAGTGCCAATTTCTAAACCTTGCTTATTTTCCTATTGGAATGGTCAAAATTTGTATTGCTTTCTGAGAGCAATTTATATATTAAGGCAGTTGATCTTTGTGCGTCACATTGAAAATATCTTTTTAGTTTGAATTTGTAATTCATATAATGTTTAAAACTTTTTCTTTTGGAAATTTTCAAACATATAAAAAAAAAGGCCAAATAGTAAAGTGAAACTCTGCATATATCCATCATCCAGCTTCAACCATTATCAACATATAGCTAGTTTTGTTTCATCTCTGTCCCTCCCACTTCCCCCCGATTATCTTGAAGCAAATCCCAGACATCATATCATTTCAGCTGTAAATATTTCAATTATATAGTGTCTTTGACATATGGAAATTTTTAATGTTCAGTAAATCAAATCCAATCAGAAAGCAGCCTTCTTCCCAGCACCATTTCTTGAATAGCACTTTCTTTCCCCCACTGACTTGGAATGCCAATTGGATTTTCTATCTGTTCCTCTGATCTGTCTGTTCTGATACTAATACCTTACTGCCACAATTATATAGCTTTGAGATATATTTGTTCATATTAGATATGACAAGCGTCAGGGGATGCTCAAATTCAGGCTTTTTTCTTCAAATTTTCTTCCCTATTTCCTCACATTTATTTAGCCAGATTAATGTAAGATTTATTTTGTCAACTTCTCTTCAAACACTCAATTGAGATTTTGATTGCAATTATGGAAAATGCATAGATGAGTCTGGGTAAGATTGACACTTTGACGGGATCATCTTCTTATTTTGAAACCAAGCATGACCCCCTGTTCAGTAAAGTATGAGATCTTTTCTTTATGAGGTCCTGCGCTCATCTTGTTAAGATTCTTCCCTAATATTTTATATTTTGGTTACTATTGTGAATGCAACCCTTTTCCCTATTATATTTTCTAACTGGTTGTTACCGCTATATAGAAAAGCTAATCAATTTTTCTATACTTTTTCTAACTACCTGCCTTATTAAACTTTATTAATTATAATAATTTTCCCTTGATCCTCAAGTTGTCTACAGAGTATATCAGGTGTTTGACTCTCCCTGTTCAATAATTTTATCACTTGTTTTTCTTTTTTCCTTGCAGTTGACTAGAACTTACTTGATTGGAGCTAATCAAGGACAAACTTGCGTGCTTGTCGGGTAGTGTTTCATCTTTAAGCATGACATCAGCTTCTGGTTTAGATTTGTTTTTTATCCCATTTTGGAATTACCTTTCTATTCCTAGTTTATTCAGAGGGTTCTCAAAAATATATATATATACTCTATTTTATCAAGTGCCTTTGGGCATCTGTCAAATGATCCTATGATTTTCTCCTTTAATCTATTTGTGAGATAAGTTGCATTAATAGATTTCTTGATGACAGTCTTCCAATTCCTGGAATTAACTTCACCTTGTCATTTATACTATTTTTATTACTCTTCTGCTGGATTCTATCTGTAATATTTTTTCCCATTAAAGTTGGTATATGAGGCTGCAGATGACTCTTTCAAAAAGCTTCACTGAGAAGGGGAGGAAAGAGAACCGAAGCGCTCAAGACCCAGAATTAAGGAACTCTGTGTTTCGGGCATATTACTGGGCTTCGGGTTCACAGCCAGGAGAGAGGGAGAACTTGAGGAATTACGAGAAAGAGGATGTAACTGACAGAGCGAGGTGCCAGCCACAACCCGAGAGCGCAGGTGGTGGGGTCAGCGTGCTGGGGGCCGGGTTATGGTTGGAGGCCTCTGTTCTCATGGGGGTCAAGGGAGAGAGGTTATCTTCCAGCCTTGGGGGGTGAGGGCTGGAGGCAGGTCTCGAAAGTGGAGAACAGTTGCTGAGAGAAATACAGACAAATCAAAGGCTTGTCCACCAGATGCTGAGGCTCCCCTGAGGTTAAAGACCTGGATTTTTGTGTCATCAGTTTGCAAGATTATGCGGTTATTTTTCCCTAGGAGCTCTGAGGGGGTGGAATAGGATTGTGGGGCCCATTCAAGGTTGGGGTTTTGAGGGGCAAGTGTGAAAGGCAGAAGGTGGTCCCCCATGTTGGCAGTGGTGACAGGGGCTAGGAGGACATACTGGAGTCAGGCCTCTCCATGAGATGGCTGTTAGAGTTTGTCTTTGTTTTAATCTCCACCTTGAGGCAAAAATTTCCATTTTTGCCCTGTCACAAACAAACAGAATGCACCAGGGCTTAAGCCAGATAACTTACGTAACTGATTTCATGCTCTGCCACGTTTTTGACAGTTACAAAAGTCTGTGCTGTTGGGACATGGTGTTGGGACCACAGGAAGTGTGTTCTGATGTGGGGGAAACGAGGAGATGGGGGAGGGCATGGAGCCCCTGCTCCCCACGCAGGGCTGTTAGGGAGTGGTTCGGGTGGTTTGGCAAGCAGGCCTGGCTGGGCAGGGGAGTGA